>NC_064761.1:3534579-3812079 GCF_011397635.1 Epinephelus fuscoguttatus
GCAGTGTTGGTCACATCTCGTTCATTCTGGTATTAATGTCCTGACAGAACGAATTGACCATGAACATGGACCCCACAGATTCAGCTCATCAGGCACTGGTTAGTCAGGGAGCACAAATTGGACAATTAGATCAAGCTTCACGTTCACTGTTTGAGAGCAATCAAGCAATGTCAGCTTCTAAATATTGAAATGTCTAAACAGTTGTCTGGCTTTGGCGGAAGTGGTAAGTTCACAGACTGATTTCGTAATTTACATTTTTCCATCTTTGACGAGAATTTACAGACTGTCTTTGATCATCCTAACTGCAGAGGTAATGCTTCAGAATGGCTGCTTCGGCTGAGACAGGAGCAAATCTGTGGGGGATTATGCTGTTGAATTTTGGACTCTTAGTGTTGACGCAAAATGGAACGATGCTGCTCTACGGGGCAGTGTTCGTCCAGGGACTTGGAGCAATTAAAAGACAACTTAGCAGCCAGAGATGAACCCTCTGAGTCATCCTCCCTTGTTTCTTTAGCCATCCATTTAAATAACCAGCTGCGAGAGCGCCCTCAGTGATTTTTGGACAGACTGTGCTTCCTTTGCAGGCTCTCATTGACTCTGGTGCTGGGGATAATCTTCTGGACATTGAAGTAGCTAAACAGCTGGGATGCGAGCTGAGCACTCTAGCTGAACCGATTCCTGCGTTGGCACTACTGCACTGACTCTCTTGGTTTATGGCAATCATCATGAACAGATCACTTTCCATATCATCTCTGTCCCTCACACACCTTTAGTTTTAGGTCATCCCTGGTAAGAACTACATAACCCTCATATTGATTGTGCCATCGATCTGTTGCAAGGGGCTCCATTGCCATCGATCTGTTGCAAGGGGCTCCATTGCCATCCAGTTATCTCTACAGCCTCTCCAGACCCGAATGAGAGTTTATGGAGAAGTTTATGTCCGAGTCCCTGGCAGTAGATGTAATCTGGCCATCCTCCTCACCTGTAGGGGCAGGTTTTTTCTTTGTAGACAAAAAAGATAAGACCCTGTGGCCATGTATTGATTTCAGTTAAAAACAAATACCAATTCCCCCTCATCAGTTCAGCTTTTGAACCCCTTCAGGGAGCCACTAGAATCAGACTGGGTGATGAATGGAAGACTGCGTTTAACACACTGTCAGGTCACTTTTGAATATTTAATGATGCCGTTCGGTCTGACTAATGCTCCAGCAGTATTCCAAAAGCTTAACAATGTTCTCTGCGATTTTTTGAACCACTTCATTTTTGTCTATCTCGACGACATTTTCACGGTCCCACAAAGAACACATCTGCCATGTATGACAGGTATGGAAATGACTACTTGAGAACAAGTTTGTTAAAGCGGAGAAATGTGAGTTTCATGCTGATTCTGTGCCCTTTCTAGGTTATATCTTTCAGTGGTTGTGTCATGGCGGATCCAGCTAAGGTTCGGGCAGTTGTGGAGTGGCCGGTTGTAGTGTCAAGGAAGGAGTTGCAACGGTTTCTGAGCATCGCCATTTCTACAGACGCTTCATCATGGACTACAGTAAGATTGCCTCTCCTCTCACCAAGCTAACTTCTGTTAATGTGAAGTTTTGTTGAACGATAGAGTTAGACAGAGCTTTCAGTAAGCTTAAGAAACTGTTTTCAACTTCACCGGTGTTGGTGCAGCCCGACACCAGTAAACAGTTCATCGTTGAAGTCGATGTTTCTGACACTGGGGTTGGGGCAGTATTATCACAATGTGTGGATCCTGATAATCTAATCTCATCGGTTGTCTCCAGCAGAGAGAAACTATGATGGGAGTTGTCAGCTGTCAAGCTCGCTCTGGAGGAGTGGAGGGGGCGGAGAAACCATTTGTGGTCTGAACAGACCATAACAACCTGGCATACATCCAGTCAATTAAGCGACTCAACTCTCACCAAGCCAGGTGGGCATTGTTTTTTGGTCGCTTTAATTTCACTCTTACTTACCGACCAGGATCCAGAAATGTCAAGCCCGATGCCCTCTCACGTCAGTTTTTCGCTGAAGACTCTGAGCTCAAAAACATTCTCCCTCCAGAGCGGGTGCTCACCTGGGGAATTGAGAAAGTGGTACTAGTTGCTCATGCTCATGCTCATGAACTTGATCCACGTAACGGCCCTGTTAACCGCTTGTTTGTCCCAGTGTCTATCCGTTCCCAGGTGTTGCAGTGGGCGCATGTCTCCCAGTTCACCTGTCATCTGGGCACGAGATGCATCATTTCCCTCTTTAAGAGTCATTTCTGGTATGTTGATGCCAAGGAATTTGTGGTGGCTTGCAGTAAATTCGCCCATAGTAAGGCATCTAGTCAAGCCCCTGCCAGTCAACTTATTCCACTGCCTGTACTGGGTCGACCTTGGTCACACATTGCTTTGGACTTTATAACAGGTTTGCCTTCGTAACACGGTAATACAGTCATACTCACCATAGTCAATCCCATGTCAGATGGATCAGGGACTTTACGTTCCATCTTAAGTTGGAGAAGATCAAATTCACTCTGAGAGGTAATAAGGACAAATTTATAAGGTTTGGACGCCTTTTCAGATCTATTTCGACAACCTTACTATTGTCATAACTGAGGGGATTTACTATGTAAATTTATTCAATACATATTTGTACATATGTTTGACTGAAAATTTCAATAAACAGATTTTTCAAAAAAAAAAACAGCGCTGGTGCACGCTCGGACACGCTCAGACACACTCGGGCACGGCACCTGCGCTCTCTCATTGGCTGGGGAAATCTCTGCCCAGAAGCGGTCTGAGCTCACAAAAACATCAAAATACAGTTAAAGGGCAGGAGCTCTGCAAACAGAGTCACCACCACACGAGTAGAAGCCCATAGGCGATGATTAAGCAGGATTTCATTTGTATATGTCTACATTTTGTTTTGTTTGAAAATCCTCCAGATCCTACCTTTAACATCTTCATACCGGACCACTTCTTCGTGACTTCTGACACAGTCTGATGCTACAGCATTTACAGCATCTGCCAATGATGGAGCCGGAACACAGCACAGCCGCAGCCGCAGCCGCAGCCGCACAGCGGCAGCCGGTGGAGGCACACACATTGACTAGAATTGACACATATCAGCTCTGCTGCCATTCTGGAGCCGAGACGCAATGCACATGCATCTGGTGGAATTTGGGGGTGAGGTTGTAGCTATATGAGGATTTGAGTGCAGTGGAAAGAGCATACTATTCCATATTTTGTTTCTTTTTTTGTTTTCATTGTTTGTTTGGTTGTTTGTTTCATCCATGGTGTGAAAAGGCCTGCCATGGGAGTAAAGTAAAAAAAAAAAATAAAATCACCGTATTTCAAAATTGTGTATTAAAATTGTATTAGCGGACTACTGGATTACTATTAGAAAATTATTGAAATAGTATTTCTAGTAATGATTATTTTAGCTTTTTGATCCATATAAGTGGTTGATCTCTGTAATTGTGATCACTGTGTTTCCACTGTGATTTATTTAACCAAATAGTTTCCACTGCTGCATATTTTTAACAAAACAAGTTTTGTGAGTGGTTGGATTTCATCTAATTGCATCAACTCAAACTTTCCCCTTTGATTCGTCAGAATTCACAGAAACTATATTTAAATGAAGGACTTTGTGATAGAGAGAACAGAATTGTGCATGGATGAATGTGCATGGATGAATGCGTGCATGCGTGCATGCGTGCGTGTGAGTGAGTGAGTGAAATCTGTATTTAGCAGCACAAATCATAGGAAGCCCGGCTGCCATCAAGCAGGAACAGAGAGATGAGGAATGATGTAGAGAGTGAGAAAGTGTGGAGGCGGGAGAGAGAAGTTGAATTCACAAACACAATGGAGAAAAGATAGAGACAGAGAGAGGGCAGTGGATGATGGTAGTAGGTGTATGCACTCACGCAGCTCTTTGTCAAAGCTTCTCCGTTGTTTTCTCTGCTTCATATTTATAGCTGTTTATATTTGTTTCATACATTCTGTTGCCTCCTGTTGTTAGCCAGAGTAGGTGGGAAGCACTGGCTTTAGCTCTGAGGAGACCGAATATGTGTGTGTCTCTGTGATTTCCCATCATTGGAGAGGCAATTTAATTTTCAGACCTTAGACACGGTGACACATTTTACAAATTTATTATGGCTAGCCAATGCTAATCATTTGTTCTGATTTTAAAACTAGAAAAGTTTCATGTCATATGAGCTGTGATAGTGCTTTAGTTGTGACCTGTGTGGCCTGTGATCATTGTCTCTGTCAAAAATGATAGGGAATTTTACTCTGGAACTTAACTCACTTAAACCTTTGAGATAGAATAGAAATGGTTCACAAGTGCCCACGCTGGCATTTTTGCTTATTGCAATGTCATGTCCTGGAGTATCTTAAAATGCTTCATATCCCTAAAATCTGTACAATCTAAACTAAAAGGTTATGTAAGCAAATAAAACATATTAACAAGTAAAATTATTTTAATTGTGTCATTAAAAAAATACAAAAAAGGAACATTTTGTCATCAGATTTTGCAAAATTTAAAACAAAAAAACATAGATCCTAAAGATTTTTAAAATCAAAAATGTGAACAAAATATTTATTAACGCCCCATATGTTATTTGAACTATGAACATTATTTTGTTTTTGAGACATTATCATTTTCATGAGCAGAGTGCAAAGGCATTATGATGGATTCATCATTCCTCTGGCACCACTGCATGCTTTTGCACCACACGTAACATAGAACAATGATGTCATTATGAGCATATAACATGATGACATGGGAAAACATTTTTTGGAAAAATTTTTGGAAAATGTTTTGTCAGCTGCCTTTTTTCCATGATAACAACAAGACGATGAATCTTTAAAAAACAACAACATGGAATACAATGCAGGCTTTCTGTTAACAATTTGTAGTTTTCAAGACCATGCTGAGATAAACCCAGTGACATCAGGAGTTATTTTGTCATACTTTGGAAACAGTGGCGGCTGCTGGTCTTTCAAGGAGGGGAAGCTCATTTTCGGCCTACATCATAAAATGTGTCCGTTTATTTATACGTAAATTCTACCCTCTGGGGCTGCTGCGTGAGGCTAGTGTGACCGCCTGTCAGTGCTTTGGGACGGTGGAGGTGCTCACAGCAGCACCTGCTGCTCGCTGGGGACAGTAACTGCAGAGTGACAGAAGTCAGAGTCTCCAAACACGAGTACAGTCTCCAATAACACCAGAAAAAGATGCTAGATTTGTCGCTAGCCGTTTTTAACAAAGAAAAAGTCACTAAGAGGACTGGAAAAGTCTCCAGATCAACTCGAAACAACAGAATGAAACTTGAAAAATGCTCTGGTGGTGGTTTATATTTCAAGATCGCTGATTCGCTCATTTCGCTGTCAATCAAAAAGGGATTCAGCCTTAGACAGATCATCCAATCATCATGCAGAAGCCCAGCATCCAGGCCAGCCGAGGTCAGCCCACTGCCCCATAGACCCCCAGAGACGCTGAGCGTCCGATGGGCAGGACAAAACTGAGCATTTATCCAATGACTGTCTAGTTTCGCTACCGTGGAACAACCCACTCTATGCTTCCCCATTGAAGTCTTTGGACACTGAGCTTCCACTGTTTAATGCACTGTGACGCTACGGGAATGAATGAGAAGAAAGTCACGTCAGCAGCCTGTGATAAGTAGCTGATTCTGAACAAAAGTTGAACGCGTTCTAGCGCATATTTAGTCAATGAAATGTAAACACAACAGTACATATTTGACCACTTATTTTTTGACATTTTAGGGGAAGCTGAGCTTCCCTTGCAGTCTTAGAGCAATCGCCACTGCTCCGGAATGCTCCTCTAAAAGGTTAATACAGGACAGAAAATGACAGGTTAACTGATTTTGAGTGTTATCGTAGTGGAGTTTATCTTTAATAATACACCAGAATCAATACACAAATCAGGTATACTTGTCCGAGCCTGGGTGCTGAAACTGGACAAAGCTGGCTCAGGAGCACTAATAGCATATATTTAAAATCCAAATTGATCAAAGTCTGCATCCCCAAATCCGAACTAAATCTAGCAGCCATATTTGGGCCAGAGCTGGCTCACATTTGATTGTCTGGTGCTAGAGCAAACCTGAGTGCACTGAAGTCAGCCACAATTTGCCTGACTTGGCTGGCTGGGAAGGTTCACGGATTCAAGGCAAATATGTACCTGGGGAAATGAAACCCTTTTAGAAAAGCAACATTTTAGCCTGGGAATTAGACAAATCTATGAGCTCATGCTATTTGTTTTTAATTTTATCTATTTATTTTGATCTGGTAGATTTGTGGAGCTTCATCCTTAATTCAAAATACCTGATGATATCATTTATGGCTTGCGCACCTTCAAGGGCATAGCTAAGTCATGAGGAGTGCCATTCAGGCACTTCCCAAAAAGGAAACCAAAAAACCCCCCCCAAAAAACAAGATGGCTCCAATTGATGTGGAACTTTCTGCTGAAGTACTATATTTTAATTCTGATGGCAAAAACAACACCACTTGCTCACAAACACATTAAAGGATAAATTTGCCACATTTTAAGTAGATATCCAATCAGTGTTGTTAGTGAATGCAGTCAGCTGAAGCAATAAATTCCTCAGTGCGTGCTGTATTGACAGAGAGAAATTCAGTGTAACAGAATGATTGAGTTTCTGAAGGTGTTGGAGAGCAAATTTAACAAAGGCACCACCAGTCATGGTTTGTTCTCAGCAGTTCAGGTTCTGGATGGTCCCCAGTCAGCGGTGCACTCTTGTACGGCTCAGCTGCAGCCTCAGGCACTGTCTGCTGTATTTTTTTTTTTTTTTTTTAATGTTGAAAAATGTCAGTTATTCTTTAATGCTACACCATCCCACTGTAATCTGTTTACAGTGTCTGTTGCTCAGCACAACTCACTTATCTTGTCTTTATAACAATAGTTGTACAGTATTGCCCTGTATATTTGCTCCATATGTCATCCTGAACAGATGCTTCAAGTGAGTTCAGGTGACTTTCTTACACCCCTTATGGTTAATAGTATGGATAAGGAGTGAATGTAATAAATTCCAGTTGCAATGGAAGATGTGAAAAGATGCGAATAACTTCCTCCATCTGAAAATTAATCACTAGTGTTTTTGCAAGCAGGATTCAGGGTTTAAGTCAGTTTGGAAAGGGAAAGAGAGTAAGAGGAACAGAGGCAGAGAGAGAGAGTGTTCCCCTTTGCAGCGAGTGCTGATGATGAAGTAGTATACTTGATATTACATAAAAAAGTCGCATCCAGTCCATCTCTTTTTGCCTCTCGCTCCATCAGCAGTAATGAGGAGCACAGATCCAGGTGCAATCCATATGTCAGTCAGGAGAATACAAAAAATAGAGGATGAGAGAGGAGGGAGGGCAAAAAAAGAAAAACAAGTAAACTTTTACGTTGTGTAACTAGTTTCTAGAAATCTGCTGGCATGTTGCCTATTACACTGTCTTCTTTGCTTTTGATTGGTGTTTTATACAAATGTAAATGTGCTGCTGCCAAGTTGGTGGTGTCAATTATAAACTTGGCTTGGGATTCATCTTACAGTGACATTAAATATAGTTGCTCAAATGGGCCCACTGCAATTTGAAGGAGTGTTTTCCTAAAAAATGTTTATTTTGGGGGCGTCGGTGGCTTAGTGTTAGTTACAGTTACACGAACACTAAGTTACAGGGAGCTTTCACTTCCCTTAGAAGCTGAAGCCGGCAGGTGGTGGAATCTCTTTTTACAATAATAGTGGCTGGTGCAATGATGTGAAAGTGATCCTATAGCACTGTTCTGCTGGTTTGGAATCCTTTTTCATAATTTTTAAGTCTTTCTACTCCTCATTCAGAATCAAAGTAATTCAGCTGTACCTCACTGTACTTTTATGGGTACATTGTAAACCATAACTGCTAATAGATAATTTGGCATATATTTAAATTGCAGATTTAAAATTTAAAGCTCCCTCAGGTGGCCTTTGCCCAAAGGAACTCCATTTCCCATACTCCTCAGTTTCCCACAAGCCTCCTACATTTCATACCTAGGTGTGAAACCTTGCCCATGGAGCCAGTCCTCAGACACCATTGGCCACTGTGGCATGTCACCCTGTGATGTCACCAGGTCAATAAAAGGAAGGTGCTTCCATTGTTACCTTTCTCTTCTTTGGACTCTTCACAAAGGAGGGTTGTGCTGCAGGGGGACCTCACCGACCCTCTTCAGTTTTGTTTCACCTCTTTGCTGCCAGCAGCTGAAAAGATTTGCCTTCCACCAAATGGCTCTCTGAATTTGGCCTACTCTCACAGCAGACACACCACAATTCTCATTCTTCATTGCAGAAGATACAAGGGCCTGCCTGAAGGTTCCAGGTGATCAAGTTAGCACCAGCAGCTGGGTACAAAGTCCACCAGCTAACACCATGTCCTAAATGAATACAACTTGAGTGATGTCAGAGACTAAATCAGTTTGATTGCCATTTCAAGTGAAACTTTTGTTGGACGCCCCATTTCTATTTTATTCCTGTTGCTCACATTGAAAGCATTGCAATGGGCAAGGAGTGGCTGATTCACAAGGTTGAATTGAGGAGCTATCTATGTATTACCTCCTCATTTCACAACAAAAAACCTAAATAAGTTGGTATCTGGCTGAAGGGAGATTGCCATGGAGCTGAACGTTTCTGGCAGGTATTGCATGGGATGTTCAAAAGAGCCTGCTAGCAAGCTAACTTGTTTTACAAAGTGGAGATGGTTGTATGATATATTAAGGTAGCTACAACAACGCTATAAGTTGCTTGGGATAGTATTGTTGTGAGAATATCTAATAAGGAAGTATATGAAAGACATTTCATATTTAATGGTTCCAGAGAGTGTCAGATGTAACGCAATGCAGCACAGTAGTCAGACGCTTACTGTTAGGACATGGTGTTAGCAACAAGGAGAACAAAACAAGTTTAGCACCGAACTGCTGATTGGTACTACAAAGAGCGACCGGTTTACCCTTAACTGCAACACTGGAGCACAGCACAGCATTTATCAGGTTGGCCCATCTGCATCCACAGAATTGCCTGCTAACAAGCAGCACATAGCAGGCGACTTTCCCTTCTTCCCTTTATGTTTATGGACTGATTATATTAGTATAACTGCACACAACTAAGCAAGACTATTTAATTTTATTCAATGTATATATATATATATATATATATATATATATATATATATATGCAATTGATTCAATTCTGTTCACTGTTCAAGTTTTATTGTTGTGACTGCATTGTTCTCAGGCTGTTGGGTGGTTACAAAACTAAGGTTAGTATGCTCCACACAGATGGACAGTCTTGCATGCAACTAACCATCCTCTACTAACCACCGGCGCCTTTATCCAACACATATCACACCCATATACTGTAATTTGGCTTTAGACAAAGTGTAACACACTGAGAGGGTCAAAGCCCCTGCTTCATTGTTGTTGTTGAATTCCTGCACAGCCACAAGTGCTCAGACAGAGCAATGACCTCTCCCAGTCACCATCTTTGTTACAGTGTTTCTTTGTCTGACAGATTGTTCTTTAGGCCATGCAGCCCATGGATGTATTTGGACATTGAATACAACGCAGGGTCCCACTCATTCCTATACAAGTTGCTCAAAGATGCATGAAGCAAAAATGGTACAACTGCTGCGTATAAAATTACCCCGATGATCCATGGATGATTGACACTTCTGCACTGTGCGGCCCAAAAGCAAGCACACAAGAAACATACAACAGTGGAGCTCTGCTGAGTGTGGCTCAGTGGTTAATTTTTGAATGGCTGAATGGCTAACTTTGGGTTTTGTGCTCCATTAACTTGAATGGGGATAAAATGACTTAAAGGGATAGTGCACCCAAAAATGAAAATTCACCCATTATCTACTCACCCATATGCTGAGGGAGGCTCAGGTGAAGTTTTAGAGTCCTCACAACACTTGCAGAGATCCAAGGGGAGAGGAGGTAGCAGCAAAACTCCATCTAATTGAGGCTTAAGGCGCCCCAGATTCAAATGTCCAGAAACACATAATTGAAACCACAAAATATCTCCATACTGAGCAGGGCTTCAGGACACTTGGATCACTACGGACAAGCAGTATGGAGATATTTTGTGGTTTCAATTATGTTTTTGGACGCTGTGGCCCCTAAGAATGTCAAAGAAAGATCAAACCAAAACTGGCTTGTTCGTCTCATCGAGACCTACAAATCACATGCTGACACCCCTGACCTAAACCCAAAAGGAAGTGAGCTATTTGCCCTTTCAAAGTAAGATTTTGCCTCAAAAATGCTCTTTTTTCAAAAAATATCTTCTCCTAGACCGTTTATCGTATGGGCTTCAAAATCACACACATCACAGGCCAACCCCTGCTGAACAGATCTTCTGAATAACTTTGTCATTACTCAAACGGTTTGGATTTTATGGGGTCTTAAAGTTGACATGCCACAAAACCTCCTGATGATCTTCGTGCCACCTAGACACACTAAAATGGCCACCGCGGCCTCGTAGGAATGTCGTAGAAAGATCAAATCAAAACTGTCTTGTTTGTCTCATCAAGACCTACAAATCACACACTGACACCCCTGACGTAAATCCAACAGGAAGTGAGCTAGTGCCTCTGAATATAACATGAGCAAATGTGGAGAAATTGTCAGCTGTGAGCTAGACATCTTAAACATGCAACCAAGATCGCATTTTTGACTCCACAAACATAAAAACTATATGTCTGCGTTCAGGACGAGTGTATCTCTCTGCTGGTATGCCCAGATTGATGATTGAACCCACGGTTTGGGAATTAAAGGGAGGGAGGTTTGACACATTTTAAAGCCATCTCAATCTGCCTGCTTTCACAGCTTGTCTCTCCCTCTCAATGACGGACTCAGGATGTTTGAAGGCCAGGGGCGAAAAGGAAAAAAGGGCATGACATGGGGCCCCATTGATGTGCAAAAAAAACTAAATTTGACCCCCTTAACATGCTCAAAAACTCACCAAAATTAGCATGCATATCAGGACAAGGTGGGCTCTCTAGCGCCACCTAGACACACTAAAATGGCCACTGCGTAGGAATGTCGTAGAAAGATTAAACGAAAATTGGCTTGTTCGTGTCATCGAGACCTACAAATCACGCACTGACACTGACCTTAATCCAACAGGAAGTGAGGTAGGGCCTCTGAAAGTAACATGAGCAAATGTGGAGAAATTGTCAGCTGTGAGCTAGAGTGGAGAGGGGTCTAAAATTGTCTAAAAAATTTATCTTTAACTGTCTACGTGAGCTGGAGCCCGTAACGGCGGGAGTCCGAGGTCCCGCCCAACGCTGCTTACAGCTTTAATTAGATATTATTATGGTAACTTTGGTTAATTTGTAATTATTAATCAAAGATCCAAATTGATAGTTTATTATATGTAATGAAACTAAAGGCTCTGGTATCCAGAGGTGAATGTAAATTAAATCATCTTATTTACTACTATTTTTTTCTGATAGCCTTTTTAATACAAAGTTTTTCTTGATAATAATACATGCTTTATGAACCTGGGACCCAACTGATCTTCATCATCACCTTCTCAGCACAGCAAATTGCTAATTTGTTGATACATTTTTCACACCCTTTTTTCTAATTAGTCAACACAGATCTCACAGTAAGACCCACAAATCTATTGGATTAAATGTCATCAGTCCATAAACATCCATAAAAAATATTACTTTTGTATTTCTATTTGCAAGCATGAAACAAAGAGGTGAACAGCATGTACAAATAAATAACATGAATGAAGAAAACTTTCTTACAAAATGTTGTCTTAATACAGTGTTTAAGGTATATAGCATATATTAAGGTTTGACTATTTGACTTGACTTTTGTATTCTGTTGTCCATTGCATTGAAATTGTGCTGTTTAAGGGAAATATTTGCTTTTGTTGCATGTTTTTAATGTTTTGTGAGTGTTGGACCATTTTGCAACAGCTACTTTCAGTTTAAACTTGTATGTTAACCATTTTGAAAATGTTACTTATAAATTGGCAAATGTGTTAAAGCAAAACTGTAACCTGAAAGTTCCCTAAAACAGCTTGTGCTTTGCAGCCTTCTTTTTTTTGGCCTGTCAGGCTGTCTTAATGTTGTTGGGAGTGATTTCAGCCTTAAATAAAAATGTATTTATCTATATTTTAATTTACAGTAAATATTATTTATCTTAGACTTCAACATCATCCTTTGAAGTATATAGAGTATATAGATAATGACTGCACCTCCCCGGGGCTGCACCTGAGGCGTTACAGCACCAGGTGGTCTCGCCATGCTCTGTCTGGCTGTTTTCAACACACCTGCTGGAACATGGCTGCCTCTCTCTTGCTCCTACGTTGTTCTTTGGCCTTAGGTACTTTTCATGTTAGATCCTGGAGGCATGGAGTGCAGTATCTGATGTATGTCAAGCTGAAACTGTATTTGTGTTAATGAATGCAGGATCTCTTGTAGGTCTCCACCTGAGGCTGTTTTCCCTCTGCACTGCATGCATGATTTGGTCTGAGACCAAATAGATCATACCTTATCCATACTGCAATTGCCACACATAGATATTTTACTTATAAATCAGTTGAAACTGTTAACTTTAACATTCAAATATAGCATCACTGACCTTAATGTGTAATCAGAATTCTCCAAATATCAACACATAAGGCTGGAATGCCAACAGAATGAAACAGACGAAACAAGATGATGATAATTCCATGACCTTAACCAAGTGCTTTGGGTTATCTAAACACAGTGCTTAATTTGTAAATCAGGAGGTGCTGGAACACAGAGAGACTTCTCATCTGGCCGGTTTAAGGGAGAGGGAAAAAAGAGTCCCACAGCATATGCACACAACACATCAAAATCACAGTGCCTGGCCAACAGACAACACCTAGGTGCTGCTGTGCTGAAACAAGAGTGACATAATAAATGAGGCTATGTGCAGCACACCAATAAAAAATACTATTTCGACATGACAGGGGAGTCTAGTAAACACTATTGCCCACAACTATGGGAATTATGATTGACTGCACTCATTTTATTGCAAAGCACAAACACCCAGTAGCTGTGGGGCTCGTATTAATATGCCCAAATATTACATGCACATATCATACCCAAAATGATGGGACTAAAAATTTTTATTAAGGTAGTTTTGTAACTAGGTTTGGGAACAAAGACCACGCCTCAAACACATCCCATTTCCGCCCAAAAGTATTTAAACACACCTGATGCATTCTCTTTCTCTTGAAGAAAGTACCAACCGTACACTTCAAGTGTAACCACAGGCTTACCTCAATCTAAAAGTAAGACAAATGGTAGTTTTTATTGTTTCAAATAATCAACTCACCATGGATCAAGAACTGCAGAACAATCCTTGTTGTCCAGACAAAGTCTACCTGAAAGTGATTATCCTCGAGTCATATTATTCCTGCAGCAGTCAGACTACAGACATACTTCCAGGCAGAGCCGCAAGTGTTCTGCGGCTTCCATACCTTGGCTTTGCCAACTCCTCCATTCCATCTGCCCCTCAAACTCTCTCCAACTCCAGATCAATCCTCTCTTCCATCCACGAGGGCAAAGAATTGCGGTTACCATCAGCGTGACTACACGTGCACATGCTCCACCTGTTTCTGATGCACTCCAGTGCTCCGAATTCGCCCAATGCATCTATGATCTTCCACTTCGTCCCAGTTTATCTAATGCAACTTCATACTCCAACTGTCTCTCATTCTTACTCCCGAGAAGTAAATCAACGCAGCCACCGCAGCTGGACACTTCCTGTGGTGCTCCAAATCCACCCCAACGCGTCTAGGACCCTCCACTTCGTCAGTTTTTCTAACGTATTTTCATACTGCTGACTGTCTCTCGTTCTCAATCCCGAGAAGTAATTCAATGCAGCCTCCACGGCTGGTCACTTCCTGCAGTGCTTAGAATTTGCCAGTACTCCTATGACCCACCACTTTGTCACAGTTTTTAAAACGCAACTTCATACTTCTGACTCTGTCTCTCACTCCCGGGAAGTAAATCAACCCAGCCACCATGGCTGGCCACCTCATTTGCTCCCACGTCTGCAACAGTTGTAACCATTCCCTCCTCCCTGACCCTCATATATCCATCTCAGACACACAGTAACGGATAACCTCCTGCCCCACGTTCATCCCCTTCTCTCATTTGCTTCCTCAACATTTCATACTTCTCCATCTTATTAAAGCTTTACAAATTGCTTGGTCATGGTACAGTCCTTGCTTGTGTTGGGATTAACTGGACTACAGATGATTTGTCATTTGTTAAAATCTAAATCAAAACTGGACATGTGAAGGTTTCTTCTCTTGCCATCTGAAATGGTAAGAAACCTTGTGTTCTTTGTCCGTCAGTCGAAGGGCAGTCATTTGACACTCATCTCCACAGGATGCCCCACCTTACACCAAAAGTGAGACCAGTTGTCAAACTTGATTGGACAGTACTTTTACAGTGACATGCCCTTCTGTGATGTCACCAGCAAACTTCAGGAAAAGCTGTGCTCTCTCACACAGTGCCTTCTCTTTGCTCCTGGGCCCTTGACCAGCCCAGATGTGTTCTCTCCTGCTCCTGGGCCCTTGACCTGCCCAGACTTCTTCCCTGCGGAGCTGCTGACCAGCTCAGAAGCCTTTGTCCGTAAACAGCTGAAGGACTCTCTTTCCCCTTGACCACTACTTGCCCTTGCTTATGGCAGGAGCAAACCTAAAACCAGAGACGTTAGAGGTGCAAACACAAGGTCTGCAACTAGCTTTCCAGCACCAAGGAGAATCAAGTTGAGTTAGCACCCCAACGTCAAACTCTGCAAGGACCCGGAGCGTCCAGCTTCCTCGGATCTACACCTTTGGAACAAAGGATGCAACAAAGACTGCTTCTGGAACCACCTTTCTTTCCAGCCTTCCTCTGCTGGCTACCAAAAGCAGCACACCACAAAGTTACTCTTTCTTCCATCCATTCAACATAACAACTGGGCATAGCTTTATCACAGCTGTACAGGCTAAGCAAGACTGTTTAACTTGTTAAATGTAATTTAATGCTGTTTACTGAATTACTGTTGTGATTGTTTGCAATTAGGTTATTGGTTATTTGGCTTTGCCAAAGCTAAGTGAGGTTAGTCTGCCACAGACGAGAGTCTTGCATGCAACTAAACATCCTCTGCACTGGAGCCCTGCACAGGACTGTTTTCTTCATCTTGCTCCTGCCCGCTCCCGCTGAATTTCTGGCCATTACCGCCCGCAACCGCAACGTGTATGTTACACTCCTGCCCGCACTCGCAATGTGTTTGTCCACTCCCGCCCGCTCCCGCAAAACCCTGAGAATTTATGCCCGCACAATAATAGAGATGCATTGATTTTGTGTCTTCTCCTATCCCGCAGGAGAAAACACGTCATTTTATGAGCTATTAATAAAGAGATTCATGGGGTTGTTTGTTTCGTTTTACCTGGGCAGCATGTCTTTTGATGCACTGGTCAGTAATAGCGCTCCTATTTCGTTGTTTTCATTTAGTTTTTGATGAAATAAAGGCTGTTTCATATTCTATTCTCCTCCTCTGTATTTTATTTATTTTTCTACTTTTATATAATCACGCAGTGATTAAGGTTAAGGTCTCCTTTCTAAGAGAGACCTGAATAAGAAACATGAATGAGATAAAGATAAAGCCTATGCTCAATAACACCAGCATCATCACGCCTCTTTATGTAATTAACAAACAGCAAGGAGAGTAGGCTGTGAGTGGCTCAAATAACACTAATAAATAACATAAAATAAACAAAGTTAACGAATGAATTTGACAAATGAATCACTTGGCCATAATATTGCTGTGGAGGAAGAGAATGTTGCTGACCCACTGCGGTCCCAATCCCGTGCTTCTCTCTTCCAAGATGCGCCCACAGACACTAAAGGCCCGCTCTGAAGGCGCACTGGATGCGGGGATACTGAAGATGAAACGCGCCAGCTTTGAGAGCGCTGGGAAGTAGAGGGCTCAGTGCACCTTCGCACCTTGTTTGAGCTTCTTTTCCACTTGATTTGTGAACTCCATCCTGTCACTATAGGCTACATCAGTGGTTCCCAAACTTTTTGTGCCCAAGGCACACCAAAGGACAAGTAAAAATCTCAAGGCACACCTATTGTGCCAAATAGCTTTTATAACATGTGTTATCACTCATATCATGTAAAATATCTGTAAATGTGCATAATTATTTACTGATGCCAAATAAAATGTGACAAAGACAACTATATTACTCATGAAATATTTATAAATGAAATATTTCAAAAATTAATTTGAAACTTCATCAAATTAGGCTTCATCAAAGCAGCAACACACCCATTTAAACCAGACAGGTCACAAAATTAAAAACAAGACAAAGAAAACTCAGCAGAAATTAAGCACAAAGAACTGTCAATGCAAGGAAGCTGCACTGTCCATTGTCCTGAACTACAAATTATAAATGCATTTTGCATTTTAACATTTTGTATCAACATTGAAACGTGTGCTATTGTAAATATTTTGCCTACTTACAAATTAGTGAGACACATGTGCCTGTCGAGGCGCGCAGATTTTTTTAATCCTTGGTGGCACTGAGGAGAGGGCCACTCGCAAGTCCTGTTCAACAGAGAGCCGTGACCTCCTGTTGTTCTTCATGTAAACCAGAGTAGAGAACGCCAACTCACACAGGTAAGTAGTGGGGAAAAGAAGAAGTTGCTCAATCGCGTGGTGGGAGATGTCTGGGTACTCTGATGCAGAAGCCAACCAAAACTGATCCAGTGGGAGCTCACTAAATTTGAGTTTCAATGTGCGGTCCACACGGAGCTCTGCGCACTCCTCTCTCTCTTTCACAGTGAGCTTTTCTGTTGAGGATTCCTGGTTGAATGGGTCTCGGATCCAGTCATAGTCCTCGATGTTAGCCACACGTGGAAAATAGCGCTCAAACCTATCTTTTAAGGTCTTAAGGTGTTCGGCATATACAGCGTGCTCCCTAGCTGCCTGTGGCGCAGCTGATGCCAGCGGGAACATGTCCATGGAGCCCTGTTCCAAAGCCTCGCGCCACAGGATAAGTTTGCCCATAACCCCCCGAATCTTGTCTGTGGATGATAAAATGTTTTCATTCCTGCCCTGAAGCTTTGCATTTAACTCGTTGAGATGCCCAAATATGTCTGCAAGGTAAGCCAGCCTGGCGCACCAGCTCTCATCCGCGAGCTTGTCCTTATGTGGGACAGCGTGTTCACGTGAAAATTCCAAAAGCTCTTCCCGAAGCTCATAAAGACGGGAAAGGACTTTCCCCCGTGACAGCCAACGTACCTCTGTGTGGAGGATCAGGCTTTGGTGGTCGGCTCCCATCTCTGCACACAGCTGGGAGAAGAGGCGAGATTTCAGGGGCCTTGATTTGATGTAATTCACCATCTGCACAGCCTGATCCAGCACCTCGGTCAACTCCGGGGGCATGGTTTTGGCAACTAATGCCTCTCGATGCAAAATGCAGTGGGTTGTCACAATATGTGGGTTTTGTGCTTTCACCTTAGCAATAAATCCTTTCACTCTCCCCGTCATGCATGCCGCACCATCTGTGCAAAGACTGACGCACATATTCCAGGTCAGATTGTTCTCTTTTAAATAGTCATTAGTTACCCTGAATATTTCTTCTCCCGTAGTATGGCTTTCCATTTCTTTGCAGAAGAAAAAGGTCTCTTTGATAGAATCACCATCAACATATCTGACGTTTGCCAGGGGGTTGGGCAGCCCCACTAATGTCAGTTGACTCGTCTATTTGGAGAGAAAATCTGCCGCTCGCCTGCAGTTTCTCTGTCAAATGTTGCTCAATGTCTTCTGACATGTCGTCCATTCTTCTTTTGATTGTATTATCAGACGACGGCACTTTGGATAGCTCATTTGCAGCATCTGGACCCAGCATGACACCTGCAATTTTTTTGCAAGCGGGGAGGATGAGTGTCTCCGCTATTGTGTGAGGTTTCTTTTGCTTTGCAATAAGCTCCGCTAGCATGTAACTAGCCTCCATCGCCTTTTCAGACACTTTCACAGAATCCAACAAACAGTCTTGCTGCCTCTGGTTCAGATCCCGAGCTCTTTTGAAGTAGGCCAAGTTTCTCCCAACATGGGAGGGATGTTTGGTTTCCAAGTGCCTCTTCAGCTTGCTGGGAACCATGTTAGCATTAGCTAACTTCTCCCGACAGAGGACGCACTCGGGCTGAGGAGTGTTGACATCCCCGGTCTAACTGAAGCCATAAGACAGGTAACTGTCATGATACTGTCTGCTCACAGTTTTTTTTCTCTTTTCTTTCGGTGGGTTGTCGGCAGTCTCAGCACTGGTGGCTGGTGGTTTGCTCCGCACAAGAAAGCGCTCCATTTTCCCTCTCGTTATGTTTCTCTGTTTTAACATTGCATGTGTCACAGTCTAATGGTGCGTTCCAGGCAACCCGTAACTCGTGTTTTCACAACCTGTAACCCACAGGTTAATGTGGCAGCCCCTGTGGATGCGGTGATGCTGCGTCTGATATACGGTGAGAAATAGACTTTAGGACAATGTAAAATAAATTCACACGTTGCAATCATAATATGTTAACATAATATGTTCAACGTTAAACAGGAAGTAACTGGCAGTTTGCCATAACTTTCCTGGAATGCTACAGAGTCATACCTCGTGACTTGAAGTCGTGACTTATGAGTTCAGAAGCCTGCCTGGAACGCACCATTATAATTCCCACCTGCGCAACTGCGTGATCAGTGAAATATGGAGTTCTCTTTGAGGGTTTTTTTTTTTTTAAGAATTGTTTTTAGGTAGAGTTTGCCTCTGTATTATGAAATGAGTGCATACAAAGTAGTGATATAGTAAATTAAAAAATAATTATTTTTTTGTAATTGTATATTGCAATAATAATGTATGGTTGTCACAAAATCCCACGGCACACCCGCACTTGCCTCACGGCACACCAGTGTGCCGCGGCACACCCTTTGGGAACCACTGGGCTACATACTGATCCCACAGTGTTTTTTTTTTTTAGCCACCCGTTCCCTCCCGCAGCAAAGTTCAAACTGCCTGCTCCCGTAAGATTTGTGTTGGGACCCAGTGGGACCCAATCCCAATGCAGCCCTCTACTCTGCACTAATCCTAAGAGCTACACACACACACACACACACACACACACACACACGTAACCCTTCTGAAGAGAAAGATGTTAGTAATGGTGATAGTAACTTGATTCTATGGCCAGTTGGACAGAAGACCTAGATTCAGCTACGGAGCCCAGGGTAACCAAAGGATGTGCAGGAATGACACACACACTGATCTTCTTTTGAGAAAACAACAATGCTTCCCAATTTATTATAACGCTGGGAAGATGAATGAAGCATATAAAAAAACCACAAATAAACCACCTTACCCGGCCAGGTATTGAAAATAATAAACCAAGTTAAAATAAAAAAAAAGATGCGCTGCAGCTGCGTGTGTCTCTACTTTTCAGTTCACTTTACTGTACTTTGCACCGTTTAGGTGAAACCAGTCAAACCACATTGTAGTGTGGGTGTGTGTTTATGTAAAAGTGGAAAAAGGATTCAATTCCACGGTGTTGTTGGTTTCCCCCAGGGTCCGGCTCGCCGTCAACGTCTCTCTGGCTCCGACATCCAGGCAGGTTCCGTCCAAATCCAAGGGTACATCAAAAACCTGACCTACAATAAGTAGGATCAGAATATTTTTTTTTTCAACTTCTCAGATCTCAAAATATGAATTATTGAACATAAATCACTTTAAATTGTCTCTATTTCTGTAGAGAATAATTGCTTTAACTGAACTTGTATTGCAATATAATATCACAATTGGCTTATAGCAAAGATAATTAACTCAAAATATATTATGATAGCAAAAACAACTAGTTTTTAACAGTATCATCATGTATGTACTACTCTCATAGCAATTTACATATACATTACACAAATAACCAAAATATAAACATTTATAATGTTCACAGTTGGGTAAACATGGCTTAATGTGCTTAACATGGACAATTAAGGCCACAGTCACACACCTAGACACCATAACTCAATGTAAAAACTAAACAAAAGTGCAAATAATTTGTCTCATAGGACCTTTAAAATGTAACATCACTGCTTACGCATCAATGCTTGGTGTGACTAGCAGTGCAAATTGTTTGCTGTGCCTAGCGAGGCTGATTAACACTGGAGCTAGCGCTCGGCCGTTAGCTTTTATGCTAGCGGTTAGCTCGTGGAGTTAGCTGATTAGCTTGTAGAATTAGCAAATTAGCAAATTAGCATTTAGCGTTTAGCACAGCAGGACGGTCGCTCACCAATGCGATTTCTCCACCCGAGCGAGTCCTCCAGCTGCACTCCTGCAGGCTCTGGCCGTCCGGGGTGATTCCTCAGTGGTGTTTTTCCAAGTTTTTATCAGTTTTTGTCACTTTCATTGGCTTCCTCTGCTTCACCGTCCTGACATGGAGATCGTGTCCAAAGCGTGCTCGTTCTCTCTTCTTCCAGAGGCTTCGGCGGAAGTGAACCTGTGCCGGTGGGGTCACAGGCTGTCTACTCTTCAACTCATCCCTTTCAAATTAAAGTTCCCATGACTTTTTTTTAAATATAGTTTGGCTCTTTTTAACTGTATATTTGTCTTTTTAACAGCAAAATGAATTTCTTTTTTTTAAATCACAAATTTCAAGTTCAAGTTTTTTAATTAAATAAAATTAACACATTTACTGTCTTTTAACTCAATTGTCTGTCTTTTTTTAACACAAAATGAAATGGTTTTAGTACACCTTTTAAATACACAGTTTTTATCTGGGGTACACCCTCCCCTCTTGAATGTATGCACGTCTCTGTGCATGGGAACTGCTGTCTGGTAACAAGTTGAGGGAAGAGTTCCGGTTGGTCTGTTCAGCTTCCAATACCACTTCGGTAAGAGCGGTGTTCAAGCCTTGAAACAGAGATTGAACAATGGACACCAGTGGACTGCCCAGCTGTGAGTAGTGCAGTCGTTCAGGCCTCTCTCTGCTTCTAGTTGAACGTCGCACAGTGTCACCAACAGCGACATCCTCTTCAGCGGGAACAACACCGGTGGATCCAGGGACATTGGTAGGTAAGTATTCACTTGTTGGTTCTTTAGTCTTTGCTTCTTTTCCAGGCTCTGTGCGAGACGAAGCAGTAGGCAGAACTTCAGGTAAGTCACCAGACAGGTTAGCAGGTAAGTGATCGTCACATGCTGGACCGTCAGCAGGTAAGTGTTCTTCACCGACCGGAGCATCAACAGGTAAGTGTTGTTTGGACAGGTTCCTCCCTCCGTCCTTTTGGGAAGGGGTCTCACGGTGGATGTTCGGTCTAGGAACTTCATAGACAGTCGTGAATCTCATAATTTCTTTGTCAGGCTGCTCTCTGAACCACTCGTATGGAAATTCATCCTCAGAGTCGCACTGACCCTGTATATTTTCAGACTGTTCAACAGACTTCCGTGTTCGTGGCTTGCGTGGCTTTGGCAGTTCTGGCCTTTCAACGTTCAGTGGAAGAGAACCACAGGGAAGTACGAGGTCTCTGTGAAGAGTCCGTAAGGGTCCTTCCTTGTTCTCTGGTCTGAGGGTGTAGACTGGGAGATCTCCAGCTTGCTTCACCACCACGTAGACATCCGTCTCCCACTTATCAGCCAGCTTATGTTTGCCGCGTAGGCGGAGAGCTCTTACCAACACCCTGTCGCCAATCTCCAACTTAGAGGCAGTGACACAGCCGTCAAATCTTGCCTTGTTCCTTGCTGCTATCTTAGCGGCGTTTTGGGTGCCGATCTTGTAACTCTCTTCCAGATGAGCCTTGAGCCTTTGAACGTACTGTGAGTGAGACTTGTACTCACCATCCTTCAAGGGTAATCCGAAAGCCAGATCAACAGGCAGCCTCGGTTGCTGGCCGAACATGAGTTCATAAGGTGTGAACCCTGTTACATCACTCTTCGTACAATTGTACGCATGTACTAGAGGTTTCACAAAGTTCCGCCACTGTGATTTGTCTTTGTTGTCAAGTGTTCCTAACATGCTCAGCAACGTTCTGTTGAAACGTTCGACTGGATTCCTTCTGGGATGATAGAGCGTCGTACGGATTTGACGAATTCCAGCAATCTTGCAGAGCTCTTTGATTGTCCGTGACTCGAAGTCAGGTCCTTGGTTGCTATGCAATCATTCTGGGATTCCATAATGGACCATGAAGTTGTCCCAAAGGCACCTGGCGACGGTCTGAGCTTTCTGATTTGGCGTTGGTATGGCGATTGCATACTTCGTAAAATGATCCGTTATCACCAAGATATCCTTCGTATAGCTTCTGTCGGGCTCAACAGACAAGAAGTCCATACAGAGAAGCTCTAAGGGCCTGGTGGATGTTATGTTCACCAGCGGTGCCGCCTTTTCTGGTTGTGCCTTTCTGCGGACGCACCGTTCGCAGGTCTTGATTTTTCTTTCGACATCGGCTGCCATCTTTGGCCAGAAAAACCTGGTGCGTACCAAATCCAAGGTACGTTCGGCATCTAAGTGGCCCATATCATTGTGAAGACTCTGAAGGACAACCGTCCGGAGCTCCTCAGGTAAGACAAGCGGATGAGTGACCCTGCCATTGTCTTGACGTCTCCTGTACAGTACTTCATTTCGCATTTCGAGGCGATTCCACTCCCTTAGAAGGAAAGGAATGTCAGGAAGTTCTCTTCTGACTGTTGGAGGCAGCTTTTCTCCACTTTCAATTTGAGCAATTACCTCTCGGAGACAGGGGTCAGCTCGCTGCACATCTCTGATTTCGACCTCGGACAGATGAGGGAGACCAGGTAAGCCACCATGCTTGACCGCAAAACTGTCTGGCAGGGCCTCAGGAGAGGTTGAAAGGGACTGCACCAGCGCCATGCCTCCATCGCTGTCTCCACAATCGTCTGGTATGCCACAAACAAGATGCCTCTCACAGATGGCATGCACAGTGTCTTGGCTCACACCACTCTCAAGATCAGCCAGATGTGTTTGTGTGAACTGACTGATGCGCTCCTGTTCTTTCTGGGACTTCAGGTCATTTGAAAGTCCTCCATGTGGCCTTCTAGAAAGACCGTCTGCGTCAGAGTTCAGTTTACCTGGCCTGTATTGGAGCTTGAAGGTGAACGTTGAGAGGGCTGCCAGCCATCTGTAGCTGGTGGCGTCCAGTTTGGCACTGGTAAGGACGTATGTCAGGGGATTACTATCTGTTACGACAGTGAATTGGTTACCATACAGGTAATCACAAAATTTTTCGACAACCGCCCACTTTAAAGCTAGGAATTCTAGCTTATGCGCTGGGTATCTTGACTCGCTGCGCGACAGGCCCCTGCTAGCGTATGCAATCACTCGCATGTGACCATCTTGTTCTTGGTATAAGGCTGCCCCAAGGCCCGTAGTACTGGCGTCGGTGTGAAGGACGTACGGCAACTTGGGATCAGCGAATCCAAGAACGGGAGCTGTGGTGAGCTTCTCGATGATGGTGTTGAATGCTAGCTCACAGCTGTCAGTCCAGCGATCACCGAATGGCTTCTTTGGATCGTGGTATTGGTGAGTCTGTGTCTTATGTCTGGTGTTTTTGTGCAGTGGGGGGTAACCCGATGTCAAGTCAGTGAGGGGTCTGACTATGCTGGAATAGTCTTTGATGAATCTTCTGTAGTAACCCGAAAACCCGAGAAAAGCCCTTAGCTGTTTCAAGTCTTGAGGTCTTGGCCACTTTTTCAGGGCTTCCACTTTTCCGGGGTCGGTTCCCACGCCGTCCTGAGAGACGATATGCCCCAAGTACTTGACCGACGTTTGGAAAAACGTGCATTTCTCCGGAGAAAGCTTAAGGACGAACTCTCGTAGACGGGTCAGAACTTTCATCAGCCTCACTTCGTGCTCTTCCAATGTTTTGGAAAAAACAATGTCATTGAGAAACACAAGAACCTCCTTTAAATTCATTTCCCCCATACATCTCTCCATGAGGCGTTGGAACGTGCTCGGGGCGTTTGTGACACTTTGAGGCATCCGATTAAATTCCCAAAACCCCATGGGGCAGACGAAGGCGGTTTTGGGTTTGTCCGCTTCTTCGACCTCTATCTGATAATAGCCGGATTTTAGGTCGAGGACCGAAAACCACTTTGATCCGGTGAGTGTCGAGAAGGCTTCTTCCAGGTTTGGGAGCGCGTAAGCATCCTTCACTGTTTGGAGATTGAGTTTCCTATAATCAATACAGAGATGGACATCTCCGTTCTTCTTCCTCACCACGACTATAGGCGACGAGAATGAGGAGTCAGACTCCCTGATCACTCCAGCATGAAGCAGTTCTTGTAGATGCTTGCGGACGGCCTCCAGGTCGTGAGGATGTATGGGGTGGGCTCTGTGTTTAAATGGTGTCTCATCAGAGAGCTTTATCTGGTGCTTGACTTGATCAGTTCTGCTGAAATCAAGATCATTCTGTGCAAAAACCTCCGGCATACTGTTCAATTTCTTTGTGATACGTTCTTTCCATTCGGCAGGAACGGGAGAATCACTGAAGTTGAAAGTGATGTCGGACTTCTGGCGAGAGTCTGATCTTGAGGTAAGTACACTATGTTCTTTTGAGAAAACTCTCTGGAAAGCACTGATCTCACCAATAATACACCTCTGAGGAACGATGACTTCGTGGTCTGACTCGTTGGTAAGTACTACTGGGACTTTGCATGGACATTCTGATGGTAGATCAACAAGACAGGTTTTCACCACCAAACCACCTGGCAACGAAGATGAGGAAGGGTGCTCCAGGACCACTGATTTTTCAGTAGTGTACCTACTGGCTGCAACACAACCTTCCAAAACCACGGTTTGGCCAGCTGAAACTGACTGGGGGTCTTTGCCGTGCATCTTTACCAGCCCAAGGTTTCCATCCTTACTTTGTCTCTGCCGCAGCTCAAGGACTTTGAGAACGGCTCTGTAGCCATGTACTGTTGGCTGCTATTGCTCAGAAACAGTTTCACTGTACATCTCATACAATACGTCGAGCGTGTTGGTACCTATCAGCACGAGTGAGTCAGAAACAACATGAACATCGACCACCAAAGCGAGTGTTGGCACCTCAATTTCCACTCCTAGAAACTCTTTGGGAAAAGTGACATTCAGCTCAATGTATCCCAGGTAAGGTACGCACTGGCCATTGGCTCCTTGAACTTCCAATAAGTCGAACAATGGCTTGATCTCATACTCAGAAAGGTGTTGCTGATAGAACGACTGAGGGACTGTGGTGACCTGGGAGCCTGTATCCATTAGGGAGGTTATGGGCCTTCCTTCCACTTCCACACGTGCTGTGCTCTTTGTACCTACCAAACCTTTAGGTAGCCTGAAGGGTTGGGCTCTTGTGTGAGACTGCTTTAGTATAGCACGTTGCTTGACCTTTGGT
Source organism: Epinephelus fuscoguttatus (assembly GCF_011397635.1). Classification (NCBI taxonomy): domain Eukaryota; kingdom Metazoa; phylum Chordata; class Actinopteri; order Perciformes; family Serranidae; genus Epinephelus; species Epinephelus fuscoguttatus. The sequence goes on from NC_064761.1 coordinate 3,560,002, forward strand.
GTGGGTTCTGTGGGACTTGGTTGACTGGTCTCAGTTCTTGTCTGTCCCACGACAGGAACTGAACTCAGTTTAAAAGGGAGGAAGAGGTGTTCTGTGTTTCCCATAACTGCTGTTGTTGTCTCAGTTCTTTTCTTTTTGCTGCTACTAGGGCAGGGTAGGCATCAGACTCACAGGTAGCAACGATGTGCCCATCCTCCCCACAGCGAAAGCAGTACCAAGGCTTTGGCTTTGAAGTTGCACTCCTATGGGAAGATAGGTTGGTCTCCATGGTTGCATGGTCAGGTTTTTGTTTTTCTTTCACTTTCACTGTTTCTTGTTTGGGAGATGTTGTCTTTTTCTTTTTCATGAGGGAGGTCAGCTGACTTTTCAGGTCTGCAACTTGTTTCTTTAGCTCATGTATGCTGCTAGCATCCGAAGAGGCTTGAGTCTCACTACAGTTACGCACAGTTTGCAAGTGGGACGCAGCTTTCTGTTTTGTGGTACCCAAGTGTTGTTTCATTCTCATGATTTTGGCTTCTTGCCGATCCTCTTCAGTGCGTAAAAGCATTAAAAGCTCAGCGAATGATGGGTTCTGCTTTTTGTGTTCCAGGTGGAGGTCAGCAAGCAGGGCGTTGTCCCAGCAGCCCCTGCAAAACTGTCGGAGTAGGTGTTTGTCTCTGTCTTGGGCTGGGACACCTCCTCTGCGCACCGCGTTACCCAGGGCAACCTGAAGATGTTGCAGGTACGTAGATGGTTTTTCTCCAGAATCCTGGAATGTGCTCATGAACCGCACGAACAGTTCCTCTCCATCTTCAACTGTGGCAAATGCAGAGTCTAGCAATTGCAGATAGGCCACAGGAGGCGCTTCAGGACCAAGATGCCTGACGACATCAGAAGCTGGAACAAGAAGACTGTCAATGATTTTACGAGTTTTATCAAGGTCAGAGACAGAGACATCTTTCATCATCAAATCAACATGGGACCTCCAAGTGTCGTAATCAACCTCACTGTATGGTCGAGGGGTCTTCCCAGAGAAACCTCTCAATCTTAAAGTGGACTGAGAGTGTGGGAGTCTGTCTTCACTCCTCACGATGTGCTCCACCACTATCCTTTGCACCTCAAGTGGGTTGAGCTCACTGGGACTCAGAGTCGAGGGTGGTTTTGTGTTAAAGGTGGGAGCAGTTGTTCTCTGATTAATGTGAGGGGGGCCAAGATCAATGGGAGGGGAAGCACCAACCAGCAGCTGTGATGTAATGTCATGCTGGCTGGGCTCTGCAGCCTTCTCAGCTTCCATTGAATGTTGGGGGGAAGTGACATAATCACTAGCATCACGCCCAGTAGATTCAGCACCATCAATAGATTTCTCTATTTGTGACATTACCTCCTTTAATACCTCCTCGTAATCCTTTCCACTGAGTTTGGCAATTTCCTTCAGTTTGTTGAGGTAAGTTTGTGTGACATCACTGCCTACCTTTTGTGTGTAGGCACTCGCCAGAGCTCGAACCTGGAAGGTGACATCAGGACTGGTTGATGATGGGTGGGTATGAGGCAAAAGAGGTTCTAGCACTTCAACAGCAGTGCCGTGGTTATACTCTACTATCAGGTTTGTATGAAACTCTGTAGTTGGATCATCTATCTTTTCAGTTCTATTGATTGAACCATATGTTTTCAAAAAGTCAAGAATCTCCTCATCTTTTTCTGATCTTGTTAACCCACTCACTAGGACTGCATTTGGAACCTTAATTCCCAAGTCATCAATGACCTCCATTTTTTTTTTTTTTTTTTTTTTTTTGTTTTAGCAATGCATATTATCACGAAATGAAAATGAAATGAAATGGTCTGTTCCACACGATCGATTGGCTATCCACTAGGCTCCTGGCTGGCTCGCCACTAATTATATGTAACCCTTCTGAAGAGAAAGATGTTAGTAATGGTGATAGTAACTTGATTCTATGGCCAGTTGGACAGAAGACCTAGATTCAGCTACGGAGCCCAGGGTAACCAAAGGATGCGCAGGAATGACACACACACTCATCTTCTTTTGAGAAAACAACAATGCTTCCCAATTTATTATAACGCTGGGAAGATGAATGAAGCATATAAAAAAACCACAAATAAACCACCTTACCCGGCCAGGTATTGAAAATAATAAACCAAGTTAAAATTAAAAAAAAGATGCGCTGCAGCTGCGTGTGTCTCTACTTTTCAGTTCACTTTACTGTACTTTGCACCGTTTAGGTGAAACCAGTCAAACTACACTGTAGTGTGGGTGTGTGTTTATGTAAAAGGGGAAAAAGGATTCAATTCCGCGGTGTTGTTGGTTTCCCCCAGGGTCCGGCTCGCCATCAACGTCTCTCTGGCTCCGACATCCAGGCAGGTTCCGTTCAAATCCAAGGGTACATCAAAAACCTGACCTACAATAAGTAGGATCAGAATATTTTTTTTTCAACTTCTCAGATCTCAAAATATGAATTATTGAACATAAATCACTTTAAATTGTCTCTATTTCTGTAGAGAATAATTGCTTTAACTGAACTTGTATTGCAATATAATATCACAATTGGCTTATAGCAAAGATAATTAACTCAAAATATATTATGATAGCAAAAACAACTAGTTTTTAACAGTATCATCATGTATGTACTACTCTCATAGCAATTTACATATACATTACACAAATAACCAAAATATAAACATTTATAATGTTCACAGTTGGGTAAACATGGCTTAATGTGCTTAACATGGACAATTAAGGCCACAGTCACACACCTAGACACCATAACTCAATGTAAAAACTAAACAAAAGTGCAAATAATTTGTCTCATAGGACCTTTAAAATGTAACATCACTGCTTATGCATCAATGCTTGGTGTGACCAGCAGTGCAAATTGCTTGCTGTGCCTAGCGAGGCTGATTAACACTGGAGCTAGCGCTCGGCTGTTAGCTTTTATGCTAGCAGTTAGCTCGTGGAGTTAGCTGATTAGCTTGTAGAATTAGCAAATTAGCGAATTAGCATTTAGCGTTAAGTACAACAGGACGGTCGCTCACCAATGCGATTTCTCCACCCGAGCGAGTCCTCCAGCTGCACTCCTGCAGGCTCTGGCCGTCCGGGGTGATTCCTCAGTGGTGTTTTTCCAAGTTTTTATCAGTTTTTGTCACTTTCATTGGCTTCCTCTGCTTCACCGTCCTGACATGGAGATCGTGTCCAAAGCGTGCTCATTCTCTCTTCTTCCAGAGGCTTTGGCGGAAGTGAACCTGTGCCGGTGGGGTCACAGGCTGTCTGCTCTTCAACTCATCCCTTTCAAATTAAAGTTCCCATGACTTTTTTTTAAATATAGTTTGGCTCTTTTTAACAGTATATTTGTCTTTTTAACAGCAAAATGAATTAATCTTTTTTTTAATCACAAATTTCAAGTTCAAGTTTTTTAATTAAATAAAATTAACACATTTACTGTCTTTTAACTCAATTGTCTGTCTTTTTTTAACACAAAATGAAATGGTTTTAATACACCTTTTAAATGCAGTTTTTATCTGGGTTACACCCACACTGAGCTTGATATAGTTAGTTAGTTATTATTTGTGTGTTTTGTTTTGCTTTGCTTCCTTTATGAATAAACATGTATTTTTGGAATCATACCTGCTGTCTGTTTAATGTTGCACAAGAGTGAAGGAATAGTCAACCTTTTCACCATTTAGCATAAATGCCCTCTTGCATAGCTGTGAGGTTTACATTAATAATATGTTGCATACCCACATTCACTGGCCTGGTTTATTAATCATTATTATCATCGTGCTAATCAATTATCAACACTAGACAACAGAGAAAAGTAATGCTATTAATCCTTTCTGTTTATTTGTCCAACACAGCGGACAACTATAGAGCCAAATGGAGTCTGTTAGCAGGTGCCACTGTGCTAGCTTTGCAGCTGATGTTTTGCTACATGTACTGCTATCATCACCACCCTGTTGATCCACTGCCCTACTGGTTTGAAAAATTTCATCAAATTTCAGTGTTGTTTTACCACTTTAATTGTGCTATTTTACAAGTTTCCTCCTTTCTGCTGAATATCTCCTAGTTCAAGTTGCAGTAACCTTTGCTCACGTGCACAAAACTTAACATGCCACGGATGCCCCTGTGACATCTATGTGACTATACAAATGTCAATTAGATGGTAATCTGGATGAGAGATTCAGAAAAAGAAAAAAAAATGGTTATAATAATTATCCGCTTATAGTGATCAATTTGACCCGGACGGAAGTGATCACAATAAGCAGTTTCCACTGTGTGTATACACCTTGCACAAGCTCACAGAGCGCAAGGAGAAGAGCTGGAGCAGGAAATCTGTGCAAGCAACATTGTATCTGAGTGTGAGCACACAGTTTGAGCAGAAACAGTAGATCTAAGCGCAAGCAGGAGCTATTTGGGTGCGAGGGCAGGGTTTTGAGGGACATAATTACAAAATGTGAACGTGAAATCAATAAATACAGTGTTGGAAAAAAGTTTTCGGACACTCCATGCATTTGTGAAATATTGCATTAAGAATTACTCTTAGGTCTTCAAGTGCAATTTCTTTTAGTACAGTCACAGCCAAAATACTAAATAAATCCTAAAAAAGCCATTAAAAACTTAAAATTGATTGGTTCCATAAAAATACATAAGACATTTTGAGTATTGGGTCATTTTGGTACCAGTGATGAAGGTCGTTCTTTTTATTAAAAGACACAATTTTTGTTGCCAAGCTTCGTGTCTACATAAAGCACATTTGAAAGTTCTTCAGACACAAAAATGGCTAAAACAAGGAACCTAACGCAGGAAACACGCCTGAAGATAAAGATTCTCAGCCAGGAAGGGTACAGCTGCCGCCAGATAGCCAGGAAGTGCAGATGCAGTCCTTCAGCAGTTGGATACACTCTGCAGAAATACAGACGAACCAACAGCTTGGAAGACAAACCAAGATCTGGGCATCCAAGGGTTTCTTCAGCAAGAAATGACAGCATCCTGATCCGTATGTGCAGGCAAAACCGCCGAATGACATCACAGGAGCTTCAGTAGCAGTGGTCAAACCAAACTGGTGTCCAGTGTTCTACCCGCACTGTACATGGCCGACTTTTAGATCATGGCTTAAGGTCCTACAAGGCTATCAAGAAGCCCCTGATCAATGAGAGACAGAGGTTAGCCCGGCGTTGTTGAGCCCAGGCACACAAGAACTGGACAGCCAGGAACTGGAAGAAGATTTTGTGGTCAGATGAGTCCAGTTTCCAGCTTTATCTTCCTCCTACTAATGTGAGTGCAGAAGGCCAGGCGAAGCATTATCTCCAGTATGTACAGTACCTACTGTCAAGCATGGTGGAGGCAGTATCATGGTTTGGGGATGCATGAGTGCTGCTGGTGTTGGTCATCTCACTGTCTGTGATGGCACATTGAACTCTACCAAGTATTGTACCATTCTCGAAACCCACATGCTCCCTTCTGCGCGTGCACTGTTCCGTCGAGGTAAAAACTGGATGTTTCAACAAGATAATGCCCCTTGCCACACATCCAAGGCCAGTTGAACTTGGCTGCAGGAGCACAGTATCCAGGTCTTAGAGTGGCCAGCTCAATCCCGGACATGAGCTCCATTGAAAATCTGTGGTGGATTATCAAAAGGTCTGTTTCAAAGCATAAACCAAAGAATTTAGAAGAATTAAAAGCAGTAATTCAAGAAGAATGGGACAAGATTACCCCTCAACAGTGTGAAAGGCTCGTGGGGAACATGCCAGCCAGGATTACGTGCCAATGGCAGGACTACTAAATATTAATTTGATGATGTGATGGTTTATTTATTTTTTGTTCAGTTTTGAACACATTCTCTGTTATTTGTTGACTTTGATACCAACAATGTTGAGAACTGACATATTGAAACTGTCAAGAATTTAGTTTAGTTAGTTTTTCCTGTAAACAATAAACAAAAAAATATAATTTGTATTTGTTTGTATCTGTCTAATGCAGCCACACCTTTTGAAACACAAAAAAGATTGTTCCACAAATATTTTATGATAATATTTCAGATTGTGTAAAATTTTAAGGGTGTCTGAAAACTTTTTTCCACCACTGTAATGCTCTCAAATTGATGTACCACTTTCTTGAATTAAGATAGGAAAAAAGCTCCATAAAGTTTATATTTTCTTCTTATGTTAAACATATTCCAAAATAAATGTGTTGCATAAAATTACTAAAATCTTAGTGACACAGTACGGAAAATCTCTGAGTTTGGGTGGAGATGGTGGTCACCAGGGCCTGAGGTACATTTTTACCCCAGTGTTTTCCAGCAGATTAATCCAGTCATAGGTCTTGCTGTAGGGTTAATGCATCATCGTGAATAAATGATGGCATCCTTCGAAACACCTCATTATAATCTGCCTCTCCACAGTCAGCTTCACCCTGCTCAGCCTTGGTAGTGTTTTCAGTTGCAGCTCAGGAAGTATATTTTTAATAAAAAAATATGTGCTGTCACTCCATATATCTATATACAAGATACAAATAAAGAATATAAAGATATAAATAAAGAACCTGTTTATTGCTCTCTGTAAAAGTTCCACTGTTCTTATTTTAAAGCCCCAATGTAGTTTTGTTTTCCTCAGCAGCTACCCTTGTTTCTTTTTTTAAATGTTCTCCCATAAATGCATTTGTTTCTCCTTTGATAACAAACCTATGTGCTTTGTCTCTATATATACATATGTCATATGATGGTTAACACACCCTCATATTACACACAAATTCCCTGATTGGTGTCAGTCATCTCTTCTTACTGTGCCACAGAGGAGCGAACATAACAAAGCAAACTACATTATAACTTACTCACTGCTCTCTGAAAGTAACAAATGCTTTAATCTTAACAGCCACAAAGGGAATCTAGTATCAGCGAGTGGGTGTTTTCTTTGTCTAAATGAGAGGAATCTGGAATAAAACTCTGGCAGTAATATAACCACTGCAGCAGCACTGACACGTAGCTGCACTCACCTCAGCTGCTGTGTAATTACACTCAAACTTAACCTGTTTGTTTTCACATTTTCTTGTATTTTTCAGTTACCAAACAAAGCCTAAACCCCAGCTAAGACAGAGCTTATTTGCTGGGTCCATAGTGGTCAGTTCGTACTGTTACGATGTGAGTCAAAATACAACTAGGCAGGTGGACCCAAAAGCAGACTTAACACAGCGGGGCAGAGTTCAAACGGTGATTTAATAACAAAATAAAAAGTAACAGGCACAGGCTTACTTCAAAGCACAAAAGGTCCAGAAAACAAGGTGGAAATCCAAACAGCAAACACGAAGGAGTCCAAAAACACTGGAAAAAAACACTGGAAAGGCTCAGAAACTCACACCCAAAAACAACACACGAACTGACAAAGACACAGAGAAACACAGGGACTAAATAGACAAACTAATCAGACACAGGTGGGTCAGCAAACAGGTGAAGAGAATCAGTGATCAAAAAAGAGCGGGAAAAAGACAAAGACAGGAAGTAAAGACAACAAAGACACACAAGGGGAAACAAGACTACAAAATAAAACAGGAAGTGCCCAACAGAAACTCAAACCATGACAACTGTGGTTCATTTGATTTTGACCTTAGGCAAGATATGACACTGCAATCAAACGTAATAGCAACCTGGATTTGCTGGAAAACTATATTGCATTTCACTGATTACCAGCAGGTGGCAGCCATCTTGCAAAAAGCTAGCTGGTGATATCAGTAGGAGTGCAACATTGTACTTCAGATTAGTGTAACTAGTTTTTACCTTAACTTTTTATACGAAGGAGTTTGAGAGTTTTGATAAGATACAAAGAACCACGGATAAATTTAAAAAGCCAGCTGCCAGTTAGTAAGACCAAGTAAGACCAAATACATGGGCTTTTTCCACTGTTAGTTTTGGCTGCGCTGAGTCAAGCCATGCCATGCTGATTTGTGTATCCATTATTGGTTAAGACGTGCCGTAGCCATAGCAAGCTGCGCCAGAGATGGACCCTCTCCAGAGAAGGTCCAAAAGCCGAGCCTAACATCTTACCGACTGCAGCCAACTCCCAATGACCCCTTCGTCTTCCCCTCAAACAAGCCGGGTGAGTTGTGAGACTTTACTCATCTCTGTCCACAGGAGACCAGAGAGAAAGGCATTTTAAAAAGTTTCTGTGTGCTCAGCTCTAAGTACTTTTGTAGCTTCTAACTGAATTAGATTAGATTAATTAGATATCTAGTTTATTTTACTGTTTCATGTTCGCTATTGGCTGTATTAGAAGTTGAAGTTGCTGCTTGAAAACTCAACATTTCCTTACATTGCTGCTTCACAATTAAAGCTGAAAAATGTGTTTGTCACTGAATTAGCAGAACATTGTTAGTGGCTTTTCAAACGCTAAAGGCAGGTCTAATTGTACCACAGGGAAGAAATTAAAAGTGAAAACAGCCACAGTGAAATATTGATTAAGAATTGCAGACAACAAGCTCTTACTGCACCTCTGCAAACAGCTCACCTCCAACAGATGAACTTCTTTTACCTGCCCTGCTGAGTGATGGAAAAACACATGCAGCAAAAATAATGGGATTTTAGCTGTGGATTAGCACCCTACTTTTAAACGTCATCACTCGAGACAAGCCATCATCAAGACACACCTTCCAGTGGGTAGCCCTGTTGCAAATCAAATCAAATCAAACTTTATTTATAAAGCACTTTTCATACAATGCAATGGGAATGTAAATCCCTGCCACACTGGGCTGACAGCCCAAGCGAAGCTAAGCCAGCCCATGACTGTCAAAAAAGGGGTAATGGTGATATGACCTGTTCCCATGGAGATGGACAACAGCTAAGAAAGTGAAAGTGGGTAACACTTTATATTAAAGTACTGTAATAAGCATTATGCTTAATAAGCACCAATTAACAGTTAATGAGCACTTATACGACATAATAAGATGTTTATCACCATTAATAAGACTATTTAAGTGTTAATTATAGCATAAGGAGCATTATAAGCACTTAACAGAAACTTGATAACAGTTTATAAAGCTATCCTAAATACTAATAAGATGTCTATTTACATTAATTATGATTTATAAGGGTTAATTATGGAATAATAACCACATTTATTACTGGTTTATAAGACACTATAAGACCCTATCAGATTAAAGCCGCTACAAGGAACTTTTAACTGGATATGCAAAAGTCTCTCGTTTCTGCTGATGTCTGTGCGTGACCTACAACAGCAAATGAGACCATTGGTGTGAAGATAAGCTATCTATATAGTGCAGGGGCATCGCACCCGTGGGGGATGGGGGTGTTTTGACACAAAACACAAACACGTGTTGTTTTTAGTCACGTAGCCTGTCCATAATGATTAAATGTCACGCTGCTAGCTTGCTAATGTCAGCACACGTAACATATGCTAACGTTATATTACACAGTGTTTAATGATACAGTCTGTTACTCTAATCTTTCCTGCTTATCGCTCAAACAAATGATTAATTTCTATAATAATATCGGTGCTCATTTAAGATACCTTCATCAGTTACCGGAGGCCACTGTCTAACATCATCAATCCAGCTATTCATGATGCTGTCACTGTAGAGAGTCAGTTCACAATGACAGCATAATGAATTGATAACTGACACATGTCACCGCAGCAATGGCGGCGCCGCAAGATGGCGGCATACACAAGTGGCTCGCCGAATTCGTCTATAAACAGCGATAAACAGTCTATGGGCTTGACGTAAAAAATGACGACTTCTGGTCAGTCTCTCCACCAATCAGATGCTACTATTTCTTCTTCTTTTGTTTTTTGACGGTAGCATCCAATCAGGAGCAGCCAAAGATCAACTTGAGGCAAGATAGTTTTCTGCTAGAATTGAAAAGGAAGGAATAGCCTAATAATCCTCCATGATAAAATAAAGATAAATTGATAACTGTTGATATGTGTGTTTTTTAAAAATAAAATTCTGTGAAATTCAATTCCCGGTTAATTTTTTAAAATGTTTTCTTTTGTTTTTGTAGTCATATAACTTTTAATCCATTCATGTGACAATATTAAATGATGCTGAAATTTTCAGCATACATATTCTGATTTTCCAGGTTGTCCTGAAAAAGAAAGATATTCATTACTTGGCTGTACTTGAAAGGGTTGAGATTTCACATATTGTACATTAATACAAAGAGAGATTATAAGAGACCACTTATTAGTTCTGTAAATATTGGCTATAGTATGAAATGTGATTTTTAGGTTCAAATTAATTTGATAATTTGGTCATCTAATAAAGATAAACGTTATGTTGTTGGTTGTTAAAACCAGTGACGGGTCACCGCACTCATGACCAAGCCAAGGTGCCAGAAAACCACTTGTGAAATAGTGTGAAAAAGAGGATCTGCACACTTGGATCAATGCAAGAATCTTTAATTCACCAAGCTTTCGGTCCGAGGACCTTCGTCAGGGTAACAGTCTGCACCTGAGAACAAAGAACAGTCTTATGTGGTTGATCAAGGCGGTCAGCAACACCTGTGCTGTGCCACTCCTGCTCAGATGGGAGATGTAGTTCAAAAGCAGGGTGTGTAGTCCTCTCTGCACAGCAATAGATTTCAAGTACAGGAAACACTCCACAAGAACCATGCACAGATAACAACTAGACAATAGAGAAAAAACAGAAAAAAACTATATACATATGAACACAGTATAACAAATAGAAGATTTAATCTATGCATACCCCTAAATAAAGGGTTGGGAGTGGAGTGTTTCCTGTACTCGAAATCTATTGCTGTGCAGAGAGGACTACACACTCTGCTTTTGAACTACATCTCCCATCTAAGCGGGTGTTGCTGATCGCCTTGATCAACCACATAAGACTGTTCTTTTTCTCAGGTGCAGACTGTTACCCTGACAAAGGTCCTCAGACCGAAAGCTTAGGCTTTATGCCCAGCTCCACTACTTCCTGAACTTAAACCAGCTCCTTTATTTCCTGTCTTACATTACTGGACAAACTGATTAATCCAGGTGTGTCTGACCTCAGTACTAGTCACAATAATGGTCAGACACACCTGGATTAATCAGTCTGTTAGTCTTGTCTCAGTTCTCAGGTAGCGTACAATGATATGGTTTGGTATATGTTCATATTAAAAATTGATAACAGATTAAATTTGTTTTAATAAATATGCATGTTCATAATGAATGACTCTCAGTTCATAATGACCGACTCAATGTTGGAAGAACCTCTGAATACTGTCTGGGAGCATTAATTTTGGAGAGGGAAATAGCCAAAGGCAGGCAGGATGTGGTGCTCATGTGCCACCCCTGGAACACCCCCACATTTAAAATCACTGCTCCACCCCTGATATAGTGTATATTCATACCTTTAGGAAACTGTCTCCGGGTCTGCCCCAGGTTGCTTCCAGGACCAAACGATTTATGGCACTCAGACGGCACACGTCATCTTACCTAGCTGCTTAGATTTATAGTGACTCTTACACATAGTCGCTATTACTCCTCCTTGACCCGACGTCCGTGGGGAATTAAAATAGCAGCAATCATCGGGTAAAAGTTCTGTGAAAGCACTGGACTCACCAACAGTCAGCCACGTCTCAGTCACACAGAGAAAATCCAGTCCTAGGGAAGTCAGGAAATCCTTCAGGATAAATGTTTTGTTTGCTAGCGATCTAGCATTTACCAGCCCAATCCTGGCAGTAGCTGGCGGGTCCATGGCGGTAGCTGTCCGGGGAGCCACACACAGAGGCCGCAGGTTGCGCAGATTCACCCCACGCCAGAAGGGACGAGGACAGCAGGGGCCACGGGGCTGGAACACCTCATCCGGGCCAATGACAGGTACCAGCCAGGCGTCGACAGGGTCCAGCGAGTGCCGAGAAATAAAGAGGCATGGCACCACTCCATACTCAGTCCAAGAAGCCATGGAAGTGCTCGCCAAACAGGCCTTCAGCCTTACCAGCTGACCGCTGTGTTTACCCCGGCGGCGGTGGCGCTTACATCGGAGAGGTGGAGCTGGGGCGCGGCAGAGGTGAGCTGGGATCCCCGATAGGAGCGGGGGCAAAGTTTTCCAGTCTTGTTGTTTCATTCATCCCCAAAACAAACACATGTGCGAGCCAGGTAAGCGTCTTTACGACAATACGCGCTAGAGCTCATGGGAAATGTAGGCTTCATTCCGGCAAAACACTACCGCTTTTGTCCACAGGGTCGCCAAAATCAACTCAAAATGAAAGTTCCTTGTAGGGGCTTTAAATTAATAAGGTGTTATTAATAGTTAATAATGATCCTTTGCAGCTACCGGATCTAAAGTGGGAACAGTGTTGTGTGAAGGTTAATAAATTATTAATATGCTCTCAGGGCTCGAAACTAATGGTGTCCCGACATCCCAGGGACTATAAAAATTACTACTGGGAAACAAACATGATGTGTCTGTGACAATTCTGAGACAGCCAAAAAAAAAAAAAAAAAAAAAAAAAAAGTCAATATCGAAATGGGTGTTATTTACAACGTCATTACGTATGGGTATTTGAATGTTGCTTTTGTCGCTTGAATAATTTCAATAAAAACCTATGGACAGCAAAAATATCGTGGCTTTTGCTGCACCTGATCTGGCTCCACACGCGCGCACATGCACACACACACACACACACACACACACACCCCCGTCTTGGGTCCACCCTCTCCCTCTCTCCGCTGTTTCCTGCAGTAATGTCTCTATAGATACATCCCATAACGCATCTAATCGGCTATTTGAAGTGTCACCTCTTCAGAACGAAGCATCTCAATTATGTTTTGAAATTCGTATTATTTGCAAAGTCATCACATCTAGATATAATTTTGACGTTACTTTTAATCGTTTAAACAGAAAGTTAAGAACTAGTAAAGGCTATCGGCAAACTGTGCAAAATGCATCCTGGGATATTCACTCAACTCACTAGTGACGGGATACTCAATTCCTTTTACTGACTCGAGTTTGTATGAGTCACTCACTAAAGTGAATCAGGTTTTCGAGTCACTTGAGTCAGTCACCTAGAGTGTGCCCCACAGGGAGGGAGGGAGAGCGAGTGAGCTGTTAGCTGCGAGTTGAGTCCTGAACGGTGCGGGGCAGCGAGTTTCTCCGGTACGGGAGGGGCTCTACGAGCTGGGAGGGAGAGTGAGTGAGCTGTGAGCTGCGAGGTGCGAGTTGAGTCCTGAATGGTGCAGGGCAGCGAGTTGGCGAGTTTCTCCGGTACAGGAAGGGCTCTATGAGCTGGGAGGGAGAGTGAGTGAACTGTGAGCTGCGAGGTGCGAGTTGAGTCCTGAATGGTGCGGGGCAGCGAGTTTCTCGGGGGAGGGGCTCTACGAGCTGGAGCTACTGGGTCAGTCAGTCCTTCTTTTTCTGTATCAGCCTGTGATACAGCTCAGCTTGGGCAGAAAGGAGAGGAGACAGGGGAGTCGAGTTGAAATAATTACCAGAGCTGTTGCTTCAGCCATGGAGCTAATACAGCAATTAGCTTGATACATTTACACAATTGCAGTTAGAATAACAGTTTGTGGCATTTCTCCTCTTTGCAGTTAGCTGGTGGTAGCAGCAGTGAGTTTTGAACAATTCGTTCATGACTCGCACATCACTACAACTCACTGCATGACGGTCACGCTGGATGCCGCTCGCCACTCCACATCAGAGCACAGAACCTAGCAATGCTGAGATGGTTGAAAAAACTGATGCGAGCTCCTCCAGTACCGCTCCAGTTGGAATAGGATGCGACACATGGCTTCGGGACTCTGAAGACGATGTTTCATCTGTTTCTGCCCCTGTGGTAAGTTAATTTGTTAAAGTAGGCTATCCACCTTATTTTTCACGGAAACACGGAGGCAAAACAGAACGCAGCCAGCTTCCGTTTTTTTGTGCAACACTTCCAGTCCAGCACTCTTACCACTGTGTAAATGGGAATCGCCTTGTTTTTTACCTTGCTGAGTTTAGCTATATATATGTGTATATATCACATTTTTCACGTCACTATATCACCGTTTAGACTAATCTGATGTTTGTAAAGTCTATAAACACAATGACTGAACAAACATTAGTATTTTCTCTGTGTGTAATTAATAACATGGTTATCGTAGATTAGCTGGGCTAACCGTTAGCTGTTAGCCGTGTCTGTAATAACTCACTAAACTCACAAAGTGGCCCGTGAAAAAAATATTTTCTCCAGCGGATGTCTTAGTTACAACATGATTGAGCTAACTGGAGTAGTTTCATGTCGTATCCAACAACGGGAGGCTTTTAACGGATGACAATCCTGATGTTAGCTTTGTTGCTAGTGTTAACGTTAGCTGTCCCTGTCAGCTGCAGCCACTGATGCTTTCTAGACATCGTGATTTCCCAAAACTGAATAAATACCACACATAGCAACACAAAACTGCTTTGCTAGCTTAATCATGTTGTAACGGCAGGATGGTTGATGCGTACATGCTGATTCAGGTGCTATCAGAGCCGATCTGCACATCACTATGGCTTAATGATCAACTCAGTCAATTAAAACTACCCATCCTGTGTTAGGAATGTATGTCGCTGACAGAAAGAAAGAAAGAAAGAAAGAAAGAAAAGGGAAAAAAGATAGAAAAGCAGCGTACACCTCACATATTTATTTCTCACAGTTGCGCACACGTTTGGCTGGCATGCAGAAGCACTGTCTGTGTGTCGAGGGTGCAAGACGCAGCTTCAGCTGCTCAGGTAGAGAGGCTGTGTAGCCCGGTGTGTTTTTTCGCTGTTTCGGTTCTGCAGGTTCTCTGCTCGTGCACTGGAGATGGGGATCAAGCAGTTTGTCTCACTCGGGATAGATTGTGCTTTTTTGGTTCATAGTTTATGATTGACGTGCGATTTATTTGCGTTTAGAGGGAATAAATTTCCGTTATAACGGAAATGTGGGCACAGTTATCTAGACAAAATACACAGACTAACTAACTAACTAACTGATTGACTAACATAAACAACTGAAAATTGAAAAAAAAAAATAGCTTGCACCGTTAGCTCCGGTAAGGGAAAGCATGAGGGAAAGCGGCTGACTGGAAGTCACGCACAAAAAAACGGAAGTTGATCACTATTTAGTTGTTTGAAAATAAGGTGGATAGGCTAGCTTGTAGATTTTTAACTAGTTCTAGTTCTTTGCGATAGCTAACACTAGCATCTCAGCTAATCATGTACATGATGGCCTTACAAAGTTATAAAATGTGACTGTGTGTTCTAAATTTTGATGTTTATGATGTGTAGGTGTAACCGAGGTGTATTCGGTTCATTCAGTCAATAATAATTAGGCTAGCAACTTTAGCTACAGAGATGAAGGTCATGCTTCTAAATTTCCTAGTATAATGAACACAAAGATAACAGTAGTATGTTTTTGCAGAACCTTAGTGTGTAACTGTGACACTCAGAAACATTGACTTTGACTTTGAGTGTGTGTGTGTGTGTGTGTGTGTGTGTGTGTGTGTGTGTGTCGTGGCTCGTGTAGGGTGCCGCTAGAAATAGCTTTGGTAGCTAAGTGCATCGCTACTGATGTTCTGTGTGAGTTAAAGTGAGTGAAATGTGTGTGAAGATGCAAATGGTTGAGATACAAGAGTGACAGTAAATTGTGTGAAGCAGGATGAGCAGAGTGAATGTGTTAGGAGCATCGATGAGCTGTGTGTTATTTTGAGCAGGCTAATGGATATAGGCTGCGTCATGTTCATGCTAACTCCTGCTGATTTGCTCACGCCATAGCCTGACTTCATTCCTCTCTGTCAGCAAGGTTAAAGGAGCATTTCATACATTTTAATAATTGAAGTTTGTATTAGGCTCATATTTGTCTTAGTATGCCATTTTGAGGAAATGAGATTCCCATGATCCTTTGCTAAAGAAAATAATAACATAGGCCTACTAGAGTGAAAAGAACACATCAGAATTCTTTAATGTTGGAATAATGATTGATATCTGGATGTTGCAATAGGTGCATAATTAATAAAATTATTAACTTCAGTGAGTGCATAATAAAGAGTTTATGAATGTCAACAAGACACTGTTCCCACTTTAGAGCCAGTAGCTGCAAAGATGCACTATGAGCTGTTAATAAGTGCATATTAATAATTTATTAGCCTTTTTATGACACTGTTCCCACTTTAGATCCAGTAGCTGCAAAGCATCATTATTTGCTATTAATAAGTGCATACTTAAGCATTTATTAACCATAATATACCATTTAAATTAACTTATTATAGTCTCATTAATGTTAATAAACATCTTGTTAATACTGATAAATTGTCTATAAACTCTTAAGGATGTTCTAGTACCCAATAATATCTTATAAGCCAATAATAATTGTGTTGTATACCATTATTAACACTTGTTAGGTCTTATTAATGTTAATAAACACCTTATTAATTACATCTTACAGGGTATTATAGTGTCTTATTAACCAGTAATAAATGTGGTTATTATTCTATAATTAACCCTTATAAATTATAATTAATGTAAATAGACATCTTATTAATATTTAGTATAGGTTTATAAACTGTTGCCAAAGTTTCTATTAAGTGCTTATAATGCTCCTATAAGCAATAGTAACTGTCAGTTATGCTGTAATAAACACTTATATAGTCTTATTAATGTTAATAAGCATCTTATACCGTCTTATAAGTGCTCATTAACTGTTAATTTGTGCTTATTAAGCATTAATTAACGCTTATTATACCTGGTACCTTAATATGAAGTGTTATCTGAAAGGGAAAAGCTGCCTGAACTTGTCTAAAGTTACATTCAATATCAGGTTGACAAACCACACAAAACACCTCCACATTAAATTTGTGCACATCATCAAGCTGTCGGACTACAACAACAATGCAAAATGCTTGGAACATTATGCTGATGTTATCATGTCACAGCTAACATTAGCCTAACACAGCGGTCACATCCACAAGCCATCTTATATCATGATCAGCATCATTCCCACCTCGAATGAATCAAATGGAGCTTTTTTCTGCATCACGGAGTATAGGTAAAATAAACAAACTTTATGACACACCATCAGAAGAACTGTCAGGGTTGAATGTCACTTGAATTTTTCACGTTTCTCCATGTTTATCTGGTTAGAAAGCTGGTGGTGCCAGTTCAGTTTAACCTTTGTAAGCCCATCCTCTTCTCAGTGTACGTAAAAGACACTTATCCTTGACATTGGGACACCACAGTAAGCCTTTGATCATAAACCAAAAGTTTAACTCAGTTTACTCCTCACTGCTTTCATAGTTTGATTGATTAATAGTGGCTCCTTTCCCAGTAATGTATATCCATACAAGTAATCCCAATTCTTTTGTCATAACAGCAAATAAGGTAGACGTTCACCCTATGCACTGCCACGGGGGGTGATGCAATGTGTGTCCCCTCAGCCGGGTTATCAGTGACTTCCTGAACTTCTGTGCACTGCTCTACTCAAAACATCTCTACTGGCCGTAAAAAAATATTCTCAGAGAACAAAACATCCATCAAAGGACAAAACATGCTTTGCAGTACTGCCTTTACCAAGCCTTATACGACTTCTACTGACAAACAAGCAGACAGCAGAGATGAACCATCCCAGTGACGTCACCAGCTTGCATGTTGTAAGATGGCTGTGCCCTGCTTGTGAAAATGGTGAAATACAATCTAGTTTTATTGCAAATATGGAGTGAATATCAACGTTGATTGCAGTGTCATATCTTGCCTGAGGTAAAATTTAAACAAACCAGTCATATTGTTCAGTGTTTTATCTCAGTTTGAAGTTCATTAGCTAATAAAAAAAAGTTGCCTATTTACATCCAAAAGACTCAGAACAACATTAGCCTTCATGCAGAGTTAGGTTCCTCTCTACTGGATGAATGACCGATTTCCAATATTGACTTTAGCTTTGGCCCCCACCAACTCCTGAGAAAAAAATTCAGGCTCTTTAGCTGTTAATGTTCCATTGTGTTCACAAGCTAGCCACTAAATTTGTCTGGCTGCTGTTTGGTGTTAGGAAGGCAGTGAACAGTGAGTTTATCAGAGGTTATTTACTGAAAACAGCTGCTGCTGGTGGAAACAATACTGATGAGATTGCTGAGGCTGAATCAGAGGTAAGGTGGACAAGACAAAAAAAAACAAACGGTAGGCACTTGATCAGCTTTATTTTAGCTGATACTGGTCATTTAAAGAGTGGTAAGAAGTGTGTAAGTTTAGGAGGATTTGGTGGCGTCTAGCGTTGAACTGCAGTTTGCAACCAGCTAAAACTTCTCTCGGCGAGAATTCCTTCAGTGTCCATTGTTCAGGAGGTTTTTATAGGGAGCCGAATTATCCACAGAGGTTTTATCCTCTCTAAAACAGAGAGACCACAGATTAAAACTGCTAAAACACTCAATAAAGCAGTTTCAGATTCCAAATCCGTGTTTCCCTGATGCTGTGCAGTATCTCTGGGACAGGCAGCCCGCCCACAACGTGTTATGTGCTCATCCAATTTTCTCTCATAAATTAGTGGGTGCTCAACTCTTTCTGATCCATATATGTACAGGATGTTTTCACTGTGAGCTGGCAATCTGTGAGCAGATTTACAAAACTGTGCAGTGCACACCTGCACACAATCTTCTCATTATAAATACCCACCAGCGGTGACTTGTGTGTGCGTGAGCTCCTCCCCGTCTCATTCCACTTCTTCACCCAATGTCGGCCCACAATCATCCATAAATGGTCACTGCTAAATAGCTTATGAATATGCGGACGGTTTTAAGGACCCCTTGCCTGATCTTGTAGTGAGGGAGAGATGAAGACAACACAGTCAAAGACGAAAGCAAAATTCTCTGAATGCAAAACTGAAGTGCTTTTGACTACAAAAGAGTTTTTTTTGGAGGACTCAGCAGTGGAATTTTAAATATAAAAAAACAATCAGAGTGGCAACTTGTGGCAGACACCATAAACAGAGTTGGATCGATGCAGAAACAGCTGCCAAGGTGAGTCATTGTGGTTTTTATTGTCTGTTTTGTTTTTACTGTTTCTATTTTGTAGCACTTTGAAAGTTATTTTAAATGAAAAGTGCGATATATATATAATTGTTTTATTTATTATTAGGTGAATAAGAAATGGTCAGACATCAAAGTAGAGGCCAAAAAAACACTTACAGCACACAGACAAAGCGTCCAGCTAAATGGTGGGCGGTCAAGGCGAACCCTTGCCCTCTGACATGAGGGTTGCAGCGACCCTTCTCTCTGGCATTGTGCCAGAACCTGAGGGAGACACCGATACTGTTGCAGAAGCCACAGATACCAGTAAGGCCAACATTTGATACAGCCAAGGGACTTCACATCTGTTGATCCCAGACAGCACCCAAATCCAGACCATCTATAGAATGTACCTGCCAATAACCTTTCAAAAGGTCAAGTTTGACAAATTTTGCACTTCCCACCTGATCAATGCAGTACATAATCTATCTGACCCATCAGCCGTACATGCCAATAGAGGCCCAGCTAGAGCATGCTGGCTCTGCTATCCCATGCGCTAACATGTACTCTACCTCCTTCTCCATCCGCTCACACTTCCCCATGGGCAGACGGTAGGAGCGTTGTTTGGTTTAGCATCCCCACATCTATGTCATGCTCAATTAGGTTGGTGCTCAGCTCTAAAGGGAGGCAAGGTCCCTCCAGATGTCCGAGCTCCTTACCCTTTCTATAAGGCTGAGCCCAGCCCCCCCCCATGGAAGGAACTTATACTACTTGTATCCGCCATCTCATTCTTTCGGTCACTACCCAGAGCTCATGACCATAGGTGTGGATTGTGATGTAGATGGACCAGTAAATTGAAAGCTTCACCTTCTGACTCAGCACCCTCCTAACCATGACGGTTTGGCGCAGCGCCTGTATCACTGCAGATGCTGCACCAATCCACAGATCCATCTCATGCTCCATTCTACCCTCACTTGTGAACAAGACCCCAAGATACTTGAACTCCCCTGCTTGAGGCAGCCACTCTCTCCCAACACGCAGGGGGCAATCCACCTGTTTCCGGCAGAGAACATGGCGATGGAGGTGCTGACTCTCATCCCCACTACTTCACACTCAGCTGCCTTCCTTGAGGCCAACTGAAAGTCCTTCTCCATAGCCTCCCCGGACTCCCTGAGCAACTGCCACAGCTGCAGCTCTTCTGGTCAACCAGTCATATTGTTCAGTGTTTTATCTCAGTTTGAAGTTCATTAGCTAATAAAAAAAAGTTGCCTATTTACATCCAAAAGACTCAGAACAACATTAGCCTTCATGCAGAGTTAGGTTCCTCTCTACTGGATGAATGACCAATTTCCAATATTGACTTTAGCTTTGGCCCCCACCAACTCCTGAGAAAAAAATTCAGGCTCTTTAGCTGTTAATGTTCCATTGTGTTCACAAGCTAGCCACTAAATTTGTCTGGCTGCTGTTTGGTGTTAGGAAGGCAGTGAACAGTGAGTTTATCAGAGGTTATTTACTGAAAACAGCTGCTGCTGGTGGAAACAATACTGATGAGATTGCTGAGGCTGAATCAGAGGTAAGGTGGACAAGACAAAAAAAAACAAACGGTAGGCACTTGATCAGCTTTATTTTAGCTGATACTGGTCATTTAAAGAGTGGTAAGAAGTGTGTAAGTTTAGGAGGATTTGGTGGCGTCTAGCGTTGAACTGCAGTTTGCAACCAGCTAAAACTTCTCTCGTGAATTCCTTCAGTGTCCATTGTTCAGGAGGTTTTTATAGGGAGCCGAATTATCCACAGAGGTTTTATCCTCTCTAAAACAGAGAGACCACAGATTAAAACTGCTAAAACACTCAATAAAGCAGTTTCAGATTCCAAATCCGTGTTTCCCTGATGCTGTGCAGTATCTCTGGGACAGGCAGCCCGCCCACAACGTGTTATGTGCTCATCCAATTTTCTCTCATAAATTAGTGGGTGCTCAACTCTTTCTGATCCATATATGTACAGGATGTTTTCACTGTGAGCTGGCAATCTGTGAGCAGATTTACAAAACTGTGCAGTGCACACCTGCACACAATCTTCTCATTATAAATACCCACCAGCGGTGACTTGTGTGTGCGTGAGCTCCTCCCGTCTCATTCCACTTCTTCACCCAATGTCCCACAATCATCCATAAATGGTCACTGCTAAATAGCTTATGAATATGCGGACGGTTTTAAGGACCCCTTGCCTGATCTTGTAGTGAGGGAGAGATGAAGACAACACAGTCAAAGACGAAAGCAAAATTCTCTGAATGCAAAACTGAAGTGCTTTTGACTACAAAAGAGTTTTTTTTGGAGGACTCAGCAGTGGAATTTTAAATATAAAAAAACAATCAGAGTGGCAACTTGTGGCAGACACCATAAACAGAGTTGGATCGATGCAGAAACAGCTGCCAAGGTGAGTCATTGTGGTTTTTATTGTCTGTTTTGTTTTTACTGTTTCTATTTTGTAGCACTTTGAAAGTTATTTTAAATGAAAAGTGCGATATATATATAATTGTTTTATTTATTATTAGGTGAATAAGAAATGGTCAGACATCAAAGTAGAGGCCAAAAAAACACTTACAGCACACAGACAAAGCGTCCAGCTAAATGGTGGGCGGTCAAGGCGAACCCTTGCCCTCTGACATGAGGGTTGCAGCGACCCTTCTCTCTGGCATTGTGCCAGAACCTGAGGGAGACACCGATACTGTTGCAGAAGCCACAGATACCAGTAAGGCCAACATTTGATACAGCCAAGGGACTTCACATCTGTTGATCCCCGCAAGACAGCACCCAAATCCAGACCATCTATAGAATGTACCTGCCAATAACCTTTCAAAAGGTCAAGTTTGACAAATTTTGCACTTCCCACCTGATCAATGCAGTACATAATCTATCTGACCCATCAGCCGTACATGCCAATAGAGGCCCAGCTAGAGCATGCTGGCTCTGCTATCCCATGCGCTAACATGTACTCTACCTCCTTCTCCATCCGCTCACACTTCCCCATGGGCAGACGGTAGGAGCGTTGTTTGGTTTAGCATCCCCACATCTATGTCATGCTCAATTAGGTTGGTGCTCAGCTCTAAAGGGAGGCAAGGTCCCTCCAGATGTCCGAGCTCCTTACCCTTTCTATAAGGCTGAGCCCAGCCCCTCCCATGGAAGGAACTTATACTACTTGTATCCGCCATCTCATTCTTTTGGTCACTACCCAGAGCTCATGACCATAGGTGTGGATTGTGATGTAGATGGACCAGTAAATTGAAAGCTTCACCTTCTGACTCAGCACCCTCCTAACCATGACGGTTTGGCGCAGCGCCTGTATCACTGCAGATGCTGCACCAATCCACAGATCCATCTCATGCTCCATTCTACCCTCACTTGTGAACAAGACCCCAAGATACTTGAACTCCCCTGCTTGAGGCAGCCACTCTCTCCCAACACGCAGGGGGCAATCCACCTGTTTCCGGCAGAGAACATGGCGATGGAGGTGCTGACTCTCATCCCCACTACTTCACACTCAGCTGCCTTCCTTGAGGCCAACTGAAAGTCCTTCTCCATAGCCTCCCCGGACTCCCTGAGCAACTGCCACAGCTGCAGCTCTTCTGGTCAACCCGTAGCTGTCTGCTGCTTCAGGTGACCCCTGGGCCAGCCAGACCCGAAAGGCCTTTTTCTTCGGCCTGACGGCCTCCCTCACCGCTTGTGTCCACCAAGGGGTTCTTAGGTTGCAGCCACAACAGACACCAACAACCTTCTGACCACAGTTCCTAGCAGCTGCCTCCAAAATGCAGGCTTTGAACATGGACCTCTCAGCTTCCAATGTCCCCGTGATACACAGGAAATTATTCCAGAGGTGGGAGTTGAAGACCTCATGGACAGGGGCCTCAGCCAGATGTTGCCAGTTCACCCTCACTACACATCTGGGTTTACCAGGACTGTCAGGCAGCCTCCCCAGCCATCTGACCTAACTCACCATCAGGTGGTAGTCACTTGACAGCTCTGCTCTACTCTCTACCCCAATGTTCAAGACACATGGCCGCAGGTCTGCTGATATGACCACAATGTCGATCATCGATCTTTGAGCTAGGATGTTCTGGTACCAGGTACACTTATGAACTACCCTGTGCTCGAACAGGGTGTATGGCCAATCCCTTCCAGGACACTGCCCAGAGCCTCCAAGAATGCTGTTGTCGCTGTACTGCTGTTCGGTGCGTATGCACAAACAGCAGTCAGAGACCATCTCTTAGCAACCTGCAATTTTATTGAGGCAACTCTCTCACTCTCCGTAGAGAACTCCAACACCGTGGTGCTTAGCCTAGGACTCATCAATATCCCCACACTGGCTCGGCGCTTCTAACCCTGGACAACTCCAGAAAACCACCCATTATATCTTTCACAAAATGTTTCCTTATGTGACACAGTTCTGACCATGCTGAGTAGCTTTTCAAAACATGTGGGCTGCAGTCAACAAATATGTCCTCTGTCTTTTCTGAAACACCTTGACCTTGGTGGAGATCATCATGAGGTGAGGGGTGTGTGTGTGTGTGTGTGTGTGTGTGTGGGGACAGAGGAAGGAAGGGAGGTTCTTGTAAAGAGAGCTAGAGTGTGTTATTGGTTACTGTTATTGCCGCTTGTTATGGTTCTGTGCATTGATAGCTCTTTTTTATTCTGTTCCTGCACTTTGTTATGTGCTTGAGTCAGATATGTGACCAATTTTTATTTTATTTACTTCAAAAGTTAAATGAGAAACATTTGCTGGATTTTTGCTACATTTATTTGCATTTGTTTATGATTCGTCATGACTGACAGTTAAAACTGCTCTAGTCACATCAGGGATTACTGTCACAAACAGCAGTATGGCCTCACACACCTCATGCACCTGAGGGTCACACAACACCGTGAGGGTGTTTGACTTAACGTTCTCACTGGGTGGAGCATTAAACCAGTGATTAATAACTGTAGCACACAGACACACTGACAGCTTCTCCTCCGCTGCAGCTGCTGATCTGACATTTCTTTTGTTCCATTCTTACACAGTTAACTGTGACTTATTTATGTTGTGTTTGTTTTTACTCTGTAACAGATGAGTCTTGAAACATGGTTAGTAAAAGTAAAATGACTTATTTTTGATAATACTCAAAAGTATGGATAAAACATCAACAAAAAACTAGAACTACAACCTTGTAGTTGTATGTCTCTATGCACAAGTCAAGTTGCGGTTACAGTTTACATCCATGACTGTGAAAAAATGGATGCTTCACACCCACCCTCAACACATAAGATCTATACAATCATCACAGTTTCAAGGTGGACACCCAAGATTAGTGTTACCAATTCAGTATTTGACCATATGTTTCCCCTTCTGCTCTTCAGATATGAAATAGAATAATGGTCAGAAAAGTGTTTTTGCAGAACACTGAGCACAGTCCAGACCAAAGATTTGCGACAAGATGAAACCATTTCACAACGCTGCAGAAAAAAGATGCAGTGGTGTTAACTGGCTGGTCTGAGCTCAGCTCAAGCCGGCTGATGGTGTCACGTGCAACTCAGTTGGTCAAATTGCCAGCAACTGGTTTTAGAATGTAAAGCATGCTTGTCAAGTCAAAGTGGCCACAGACATGCTGCGGCAGGTCCTCTGTCCTCGCTGAGCCCTCTGTTTCCACCCTCACGGTGTGCTGGTCCTGGAAGGTGGGTTGCTGCTGCTAACTGTATGTGCTTACAGTATGCCCCCCAGCACAAATTCTGATTGACTGATTACAGTTTTTCTCAACTGCTTACACACTATTACCAGACTTATGAACTAAATATCCTAATGCATAATGCCATCTCCCAAAAGACACACCCATTTCCCTAAACTGTTAACCGTATTGAGCTGTTCACACACATGATTCAAATTAGTTTAACTTTTAGTGCAAAACTGTACACACAAATCCCCTGAATTATCATTGCCTACACCTTGTGTTCATTCAGAAAGCACAAGCATTCGATATTGCTCACTCAGTCAGCAAAGGCTGAACCCAATTAGCACACAATTACCTGATTGAAAACACTAGGAGACAAAATTGTTCAACCAAGGCTAAACTCAATATAATCAACCCAAACCAAACAAAACCAAGAGGCACCAGCCTTCCAGGAGGGAGAGAGAGAGAGAGAGAGAGAGAGAGAGAGAGAGAGAGAGACATATTGGATTCACCCAGCTTTTAAAGGCCCCAAGCAGGTGAAAAGGCTCTGGGAAAGGAAAGCAGAGGCAGAAATGCAAGAAAACACACTAACCCCCAACCCTTACCCTAATCCTCAGGCACCTGCCAATAACCTTTCAAAAGGTCAAGTTTGACAAATTTTGCACTTCCCACCTGATCAATGCAGTACATAATCTATCTGACCCATCAGCCGTACATGCCAATAGAGGCCCAGCTAGAGCATGCTGGCTCTGCTATCCCATGCGCTAACATGTACTCTACCTCCTTCTCCATCCGCTCACACTTCCCCATGGGCAGACGGTAGGAGCGTTGTTTGGTTTAGCATCCCCACATCTATGTCATGCTCAATTAGGTTGGTGCTCAGCTCTAAAGGGAGGCAAGGTCCCTCCAGATGTCCGAGCTCCTTACCCTTTCTATAAGGCTGAGCCCAGCCCCCCCCCATGGAAGGAACTTATACTACTTGTATCCGCCATCTCATTCTTTTGGTCACTACCCAGAGCTCATGACCATAGGTGTGGATTGTGATGTAGATGGACCAGTAAATTGAAAGCTTCACCTTCTGACTCAGCACCCTCCTAACCATGACGGTTTGGCGCAGCGCCTGTATCACTGCAGATGCTGCACCAATCCGCAGATTGGTACACACAAATCCCCTGAATTATCATTGCCTGCACCTTGTGTTCATTCAGAAAGCACAAGCATTCGATATTGCTCACTCAGTCAGCAAAGGCTGAACCCAATTAGCACACAATTACCTGATTGAAAACACTAGGAGACAAAATTGTTCACACACCAATCAGAACGTCCAATACACACATAAAAGGGCCCTGGGTCAGTTAATTTTTTAGAACAATGGATCCAGAACGGCAAGAAAGAGGAAGAGGTCAAAGAAGAGGAGGAGGAAGAGGAAGAGGAAGAGGGAGGCCGAGGCCGAGGAGACAAGTAGTGAGTGATGAAATTCGTGCCGCTCTTGTTGACCATGTCCTTGTGCATGGCCTGACAATTAGGGAGGCTGGGCAACGAGTGCAGCCAAACCTTAGCTGCTTCACTGTTGTCTCCATCATATGGACCTTCAGGCAGGAAAATAGGTAAGTATTTTATGTACATACTGCTCTCTACTGTACTCTACTTTAGATTGCTGTACCCTGAGCTCTTACAGTACTGTACAGCATGTATATATTTATTATAGCTGTTTGCTCTATCATTCTGTATGCATCTCAGTTACAGTATGTAATGTGGAATTACTGTAGGCTCCCATTTTGTTACAGTAAAAGGATGGTTTACAGTTACAGTATCCTATCCCACTTCTGTTTTTGCAGAACTGAGAGACGACCACCTGGTGGAGGCAGAAGAAGGCTGGTGTCTGACGAGCAAGAGAGGGAAATGGTCAGCATGGTCATTGCCAACAATGCAATTCGCCTTCAAGAGATTCAACAGCGGGTCGTTGAGGATCAACAAGTCTTTCGAGGAACTGATGCCATTAGTATCTCAACAATCAACCGTATTCTGAAAAGAAACCACCCGCAAATGAAACAGGCATATCGTGTCCCTTTTGAAAGAAACTCTGGCAGAGTGAAAGACCAGTGACAGGAATATGTGTAGGTATGGGTTTCCATACTGTATGAAGTATTTCAGTATGTTACGATATCTGTGTTGTTACTGTACAGTACAGCTGTCTATACTGTATAACGAACTACATATATGATGGCCTACCATTTGCACCCTCTAGCAATGTGTTTTGGAGTAGTCATTTACAATACTCTTCTATATTTTTTATTATTTTTATATGTTTTTTGCAGGGAATCTTTGAAGTCGAAGGGCAACCTGTTCCTCACGAGATGATCTTTGTTGATGAAGCAGGATTTGACCTGACTAAGAGAAGAAGAAGGGGGAGGAACATAATTGGCCAACGGGTCATCATGCATGTCCCTGGCCAGCGAGGAGGGAATATCACTATGTGTGCTGCCATCAGCCACCGAGGGGTCCTCCACCACCATGCCATCCTTGGACCATATAATACAATGCTTCTCCTTACTTTCCATCGTTTCCATCGGGCTGCTCTAGTTCGTGACTGGTTCACCAATAACCCCAGGTTCAGCAGTATCTTCCTACCAGCATATTCCCCCTTCCTCAACCCCATAGAGGTTTTTTTTCGGCATGGCGGTGGAAGGTGTATGACAGAGGCCCCTACATTCGTGCTCACCTTCTCCAGGCCATGGAAGAGGCACGTTTAGACATAACAGTAGATGCATGCCAGGGGTGGATTAGGCATGCGAGGCGTTTTTTTCCCCTGCTGCCTGGCAAGGGCCAATATAGCATGTGATGTGGATAAGGTTCTCTGGCCTGACCCAGACCAGAGACGCGATGCTGTACAAGAGTGAAATACTTTCTGTATTTGCCATTTTATTTTGCCATTTTCTGTATTTATGTTTTTGTGTAAATATGTTTCTTTTTTTTTCCTCCCTTATGAATAAAAAAGTAAAACCATTTGTCTATTGTGTTTATCATTTAAAGAGGTTTTGTGGGGGAGAACCAGAAGCAACATTATTTATTTTAGGTTTTTGTGGCAGTGTTATGAATTGATCTCCGCAGTGTCTAAAACTATGTTGTAATGTGAGTGTTTTTCTGGACTATTGTGTGATGTGTGATGGCAAAGTTTGGTTTTGACCTGAAAGTTTGACGTTTGGGGAGTTGAGTGTGCAGTTTTGGATTTGTGTTTAGAGTTTTGAGGAATGGAGCTTAGTTTTGAGAAATGTGTCTAAGCAATTGAGAAAAACTGTAATTGGTGCTTATTATTTAAATTATTGTGGTGTATTTATTATGAATACAGTCCATCTGATGCTTGTTGTTTCTGTTTTTCAGTTTCATCACTACTAGCAATGCAGCTGTAGCCAGTATCTCACTATGATTATTCTCATACATGTTTTAAGAAGCTGCCAATTATATTTAGCCACCAGGTCTTTAGAGCGTTGCAGAACGCCACATTGCAATTAACTGTGTTACTGTAAGAAGAGTAGATGTAGTTCATTACTTCCACCTTTGCTATAAAAGTAAGTGAATGCATCGTCATTCAGTGTTGATTCAGACTGTCTGGTAGTACATTTAGTTTGTTGCTAGTCTAAGCTGTCACATTCAGTTCAGTATAAAATTAGCCTACACAAACACGTCTGAGGATCTGAGGACCCAGTGGATTAATTTTGTTTTTGATGGATTGTACCACCTGCTAATGTATTGTATGTGGGTGCTCTCCATTTTACTTTGGACTGCTTTCTCAGTGAGAGCCAGTACAAAGCAGGATTTGTCACATTTTTCAAGATAAACCATGGATCGGTACCGACTGTCCATGACCCAACTTCAAATGTGGGAGCTGTAAGTTTTAAAAAAATGTGTTGGTTTACTGTGTATAACGTGACAGCCTGTTGAATATGTTGTTACCATGGCAGCTAATGTGGCTAACATAAGTTTCCAGTACAGACTAACACGCTGGAGGAAATAATATTAGGGAACATTCAAGAGAAACAGTGTGAAGGTAAGCCTCATTTAACACCATGCTGCTGAGTTTATCATACCTGAGAAGTGTTGTAACGTTACCTGTCTGCAAAGTCAAACCAACAAGGCTGCATTTTGGCTGGCTGTGACTCAGAGGTAAAGTGGGTCGTTCACAAATCATAAGTTCAGCGGTTCGATCCCCAGCTCCTCCAGTCTGCATGTCGATGTATACATGGGCAAGATACTGAACCCCAAATTGACCTGGATGGCTGTCCCATTGGTTTGTGAGTGTGTTAAAAAAAAAAAAAAAATTAAAAAAAAAAGTAGCAGGTGGCACCTTGAATGGTGGCCACCAGTGTGTGAATGTGAGTGTGTAAATGGGTGAATGTGACTCATAGTATAAAAAAAAAAGTGTAAAAAGTGGTCAGATGACTAGAAAGGCACTATACAAGTGCAGGTCCATTTACTATTCAGACCAAACCTTGGCTTTGCTAAGTGTAGCATAGGTGTTTGGGCTTGTTTATTGTTTATTAGTGCTGTGACACAATCAAAATTATATTTAATTCTCTGATTCCGTGGTTTTTTGCTACCACTGCCCCCTGCCCCCACTCATTGTTTATGATGATGTCTCACATGAGTGCATTAGATTACAAACAAGACAACGGGGGTGGGGGGCGCATCCCTTATGATGGCTGTCTTAACTTTGATATGAACATTTTTGTTCACACATACAGCGCCTGTAGGGAATGTCTGGATAACAGTTACAGGGAATCGTAGGCAGTAGCCTATGCCGTAGCCTGACTTGCACCTGCCCAGAGATGTAAATACGCATCCTGGTGACGCAGACCTCCTGTCTGTTTCTGTAAGCTGAAACCACTTCCCTCAGTGGAAACCAAGGTTTTTTTTCACAGATAAGAAACAATAAATTATGAAGACAGTAAAGCCTCCACTAAAATAGCATTTTAAGTCTTGAGTGTGACTTTTCCAGTTATCCAGGATTTATCCAGGTTTTATATGCGAAGAGGAAATCTCTGCTCGTCACTAGGCTGATTTTCACAACATAAAATGCCATAGGCTGGTGCTAATATCATTGGCATTTTGTATTTGATTGGAAAACGTGTTTAGTTTGACATTTGTTTTGTCTGTGAATCTTGTGAGTTGTAATGGAGCCAAATTGTGTCCTGTTACCTTTGTTAAATGTTGCTGTTGTTCCTGGCTTTATATAAGAAAAGGGAAAGATCGCAGGCCGCTTGGCTAATCTATAGGGGAGAGTGGGCTAAATTGAGCCAGTGGGTAAGTTGACCCACCTCCTGTATCTAGGCAACAGTGTACATTTGTTGTCATGTGACCAGAAATTCTGCAAGCACCCTCCATTTCTCTTTGGCTCGCAGGGCTGACACATAGAGACAGACAACCATTCACGCTCACATTCACACCTATGGACAATTTAGAGTTACCAATTAACCTAATCCCCAATCTGCATGTCTTTGGACTGTGGGAGGAAGCCGGAGTGCCCGGAGAGAACCCACGCTGACACGGGGAGAACATGCAAACTCCGCACAGAAGGGCTTCCACGCCCGGGATCGAACCGGCAACCCTCTTGCTGTGAGGCGAGAGTGCTAACCACCACACCACCGTGCCGCCCCAATTTTCTACATGTCAAGTATAATGATTGTTATTTTAAAGCAAATATATCCAGGTCTTAAAACTTAAACCACACATATTGATGATTTGCCAACGCATTAAACCATGTGAAACATTTAGCCAACAATTAGCCTAAATTTCTAAGATAGGCTTTTTTTTTCCAAAACTGTGGCTGTGGGGCAAAGTGAGCCAAATGCCTTGGGGTAAATTAAGGCAGTGGTTCAGTTTACCCCATCATAAGCCACATGTTAAGTTCAGTTTAAAAAAAATCTAAAATTGTATTTCATCGTGATATTACATGACTGATATTTTTCCTTCATATTTTATACACTGTAGAAAAGTCATCATGCCAAAAAATTCAGCAGAAAGACAGACTGGGGTTCAACACCCCTTGAGGAGTATGAAAGAGCAGCCACTGAGATGAAGGAGGGAAAATCCATGAAGGAGGAACAGCCTGCTGAGCTCGCCCAAAACATAAACTGTAAGTAAATGGACAGAGATGAGATGGGCCACTCTGCAAGTCAAATGTTATGGCTTTGCCCCCGGTCTCACTGTCATCCTGGCGTCAAGAGTGGTAATGGCTTTTAAGTTCACTGATCTGCTGAGATCCAAGCAGCAGGGAGAGACTCCAACTCACCTACCACCAAAGAATCCTATCTTTGATAAAAACAAGACTGTTTTCTTAAAGGATAACTTAGGTATTTGTCAACCTGGGCCCTATTTCCCCATGTGTATGTGTGTGTATGATGATGGTACAAGTCGTTTTAAAATTGGTTCAGTATTAAGGGAGGTGGATGCAACCGGGAGCCGCGAAACGAGCTACAACGGTAACGGGGGGAAATGTGTCCCGTATAAGTTTACGCATTAAAAGTGCTTTTTTTCGCCACTGACCGGTTCAGATCGCCAGTGTTATCTCTGTAAATAGCATACTAGCCTTTCCCTTACCTCTGGGCTGTGTGATGTCACGAGCTTTGCTCCACTGTGTCTGTAGCTCTCTCTACTCGTGGGACAGCCGTTTTCTTGAGGAAGAGGTGTTTCAGGATTGGATGTCTTCTCTTCTTCGGCTGGCAGTAATCATCTTGGGAGAAGTGAGCACTGCAGACCCGACGGTCTGCAAGGCGCAGTGTCTGGAGAGGAGTGTTAGCATCCATTTGTAGCACAACTAGCCACAACTTCAGCATCTCGTCGTCCGACAAAGGCAGCCTGTGAAAGCTGTACAGGGTGTTGTGTGACATCCTATTCTTGCGTTCGGGAAAAAGGCTCGTTTATTTTAGCACTCCAAAAACTCCGGTAACACTCCAGGCGGTAGCACGTAAAAAACTCTCTGACTCTTCTAGCGTAACACACACTTCAGACACATATACTCATTTACATTGCCAAGCGGGGACGTCTTCCGCCTTTCTGCTCCAACACTGACTGACAGCTGACTCCACTCATTCACACTCACCACTGCCCCAGGGCCACTACACTATGCTATCTACAGAGATAACACTGGCGATCTGAACCGGTCAGTGGCGAAAAAAAGCACTTTTATACGGGACGCATTTGCCCCCATTACCGTTTTAGCTCGTTTCGCGGCTCAACACTGAACCAATTTTAGAACGAGTGGTACCCATGAATCATACGCACACATACACATGGGGAAATAGAGCCCAGGTTGAAAAATACCGAAGTTGTCTTTTAAGTACAGTACTTAAAGCTATAGTTGGTAATGTTGGAGAGCTAACAAGATTTGAAAGTGGCACCTCCTCTAAGTTCCACCAACCTCCTCCCCCTCCCGTCAGTGCTCCGTCAAAAGCCACGCCCCCACAAACTTGAACGCGCATCCTGCAGTACACCGACAGAGAAGCTAATGTTAGCATTGGGCTAATACAAGCAAAAAGTAACAAAAGTAGCTAAGTTGGCTAACATTACATATTTCATGAAAATAACAAACCCCCCCGAAGCAAAACAAATAATTGCCTGTCTAACAGAAAGACAGCAACCTCTGCATCACTTTTCAGGCCCTTCAGCTGTCTCCACCGTTCAAAAGCTACACCAATGTTGACTCTGGTTTGTCCTCTCGCTTTATCCAAAGCCTTTTTCGTCGCAGGCTTTTCTGCCTCCGACTTTCTTTTATCAGCCTGTTTAGCGGGGCGAGCCGTTACAAGTAACGCTGGAAGTGGTACTTTTGGCTGCATTTTCTCTGCCATTGTTCAGCAAACTCCTGCTAACTCTGTATTTCTGCTGAGGAGTGTGCTGAATATTTCCAGCAATGGTGACACGTGATGAGTGCATGCAGGAAGGAGGGAGGGACAGAGGGGGGCGTGGGCAGGACCAGAGCAATACACAAGGACCAAAGCCCTTGAATAGAGAGTCGCATCATCTCCGTTCATTCTAATGGGCCATTTTTTTCACAGCAATGGTGGTTCGCGGAGCCTCTCAATAGTTCCCGGAAGTAAGCGGCACATGCTAGCAGCGCAATGGAGTTACAGCAGAAAAGACCGGCTGTGATGTACTTTTAACGGGTAAAATGTCCAAAGACTCAAATTTTACATTATCAGCACAACTTATCTAAATTAACATCTGCATTAAAGCTTGTTAGTGGATTATCTCCCATTAAATTAGTAGATTTATGTAATGTTAAAAGATAAGATAACAGATTAGGCTAGGACACTGTACATACTGTACACACGATACAGGTAATGCTAACCATGAACAGCCTGTTAGTTTTAAATTGTCTTCTCCTAAACCATTTTATCTAACACTGGGAAGTTAGACTGGCTCGCAAAAAATCAGGACTGGAAGCACTCTGAGTTAGATATTAGCTCAGTTAAATGACATTGCTGCGTGATTGTTGAGTGGAGGAGGTGAAATGAAACAAAAACGTAACTTATGGTCTGTTTTTTAGGCTTTGTGATTCTGTTGAGTACCTGTCTATAATATGTTACAGCTCAGCTGATATTACATTGATAGTGAAGTGAGAGGGAAGTTTTAGGACCGGAATGAGATTTAAAACACAAGATAAGTAATTTTGATAAATGAAACATACTAGGCTAAATGGGGAATTATTCTAAATACCAAATGTATGTATATATTACTGTGTTATACATATGATCATGCTAAACATATATTCTATCACAGTATTAGATATGTAATCTTGTATATTTGTAACCTGCTGTAAGAGCACTGGGTGGTGGCAGAGCAGTGATGCTGCAGGACCACTGTGTGAGACAGGACACGGCAGATAAGTGCTGAGTCAACCTTGATGACACTTAAAACTTAACAAGGTGTTTTTCAAGTAGTTCCAGAGATAAGGAATCATACTTACAGGGGTTAAAGTTCTCCAGCACAGCGCCGGATTTCCGGCGTGGCAAAGTTTCTGTCCGGCACGGGCAGAAGTGCTCTGCGGTGCGAGCATTTTACTCGCATTTACCCCTGAAAATATATATATGTGTGAACCGGGAAAATGATTTAGGCGCACAGTGTGCGAGTAAACACAACCTACTGTTTACCATAATTAGCATCAGACGTTTTTTCATTGATAACGATCAAATAAATGTATTTTAAAACTCGCTCCTTTGGCTCTGATACAGCCATCTCCCTCCCTGCCTGCAGTCCCCACTGCACTGGGCTTTGTAACAATGTCCCACCTACAGCCCCCTCTGATTGGTTACACGGCACAAGTGATAGCCAGTCAACACTGACGCCTGTGCATGCTTTCACATAATGTCACATTGAGACACAGAGCACAGACGGAGCGAGAGGCCTCAGTAAGCCAGCAGTAATTTTGAAGGTGAGGTAACAGAAACCAGACAGAACGAAAGTTGCAATAAAAATCCTCTGTGCTGAAGTTTTAAAGTCACCACCACAACATTATATGATCCATTTCAATGATGACATGCTTGCCCAGAGGCGAAATTTCGACGTAACTGCCTGTTTAATTCACATCAAGCACAATACAATTTTGCCATCAGCCTAAATGATTTAGCTTCTAAAACTAAATAGCACCAAGGAAAGTTTAATCTTTATTTATAATCTCATTATGCTATAAAAGTTTAATCTGAAAAGTAACTACTAAAGCTATAATCTTTTTGTTCGTTTTGATAATAAACATGTTCCTTTGCAGCACATATATTTCTGTTTCTTCATTTTGTGGCCGCAACACCAAGCCCCCCGCTCTGGAAAAGATTTCAGATTTTAAGCACACAAATCTTCCGTGCTCCACATTTCAGGCACAATACTTTTTCTTGCTTTAACCCTTGTACTTAATATGTATTATACTGCAATTTATATTAATTACATAAGAAATTATATTGAATATATAATATATGATATACAGTGTTGGGCAAGTTACTTTGAAAATGTAATACATTGCATATTACCAGTTACCGTTATTATAATATTATAAAATAGAAGAGGGCCATGTTTCATAGCGGCTAATTAAAGCACAGAGAGCTTTAATTACAGTTCATTAACTTACAAATCCAGTAGTGGGCAATATTACATAGTCTAATGAAAGCTCTCCTCTGGAGTGCAGGGGTCCGTTTCACAAAGCAGGTTCAACAAACTCTGAGTATAATCCTGAACTCTGAGTTGATCTACTCTGAGATAGGAAACTCTGAGTTTCCTGTTCCAGGACAGCTGATTTGAAACAGTTTAATCAACTCGGAGTAGTTTCACCTGGATTCAAGCGCGTGCACCACAACTATAAAAAGCCAGCATCAATGGAGCCTCGATTCGACAAGCCACCATGACAACAGGGAAGAGGAGGGCTGTGTTTTTCACCCCACTAGAATTATAAATCTTTGCGCTCATACGGCGAGTTTGCACACGTTTTCAAAAAAGAAGTGCAACACCGCTGCAGCTGCAAAAGAGAGGGAGACGACGTGGGAGAATGCATTAGTTTAAATGTAGTCCTTTGCAATCACAATAATATTACAGGGGAAAACTGCTTGAATGGTAGCCTATTAATTTATTTCATTTAGGTGCAATCCCGCGGGGGAGAAGCGCACTTGGCAGCAGTTTAGGATGAAATATAAAGACATTGTTCAAACAGGTAAGACCTCGGAATAATCTCATGGGGGTACCTCATTTTGATCATGTTTTACATTGTAAGTAAATATTAAATGGCTGTTTGACTGTGCAGTTGTTTCACCCCCAACATAATGCTGTTTTCACACACATAAATGTCCTCTCATCTATATCATATTCTGTTAAATAATTAAGCCTATTTAAACACAGATTTCTACTCAGCCAACAGAAAGAAGGCAGATGCCTGTAAAACGAGCACACTAGTCTGACCGCCCTGCATACAGTTGCCTTACTCAAGTGCTCAGCATCTCCCGACATTGTACAAAAAACTTCCATTTGCAAGGAAACGCAGTGCAACACACAATATCTGCTGGGAAGTGAGAGCATGACTACGATTGGTAATGTTGCAAATGTAAGGACGGATTAGGTTGTGTATGTAGATGATGGACTGTGACGTGAAACGGTACCGCTCAAAAAGATAATTGTCTGGAAATGCTAGAACATCTATGTGCGGTCTGATAACCATCTTCCGACGAATATTTAATTCACTGCGCAGTAATGCTGCACCTTCATCCATGGGATCGTTATCAAAAGGACATGCCATGTTAGTGAAAAAAGTCGCCACCTACTGTGCTTAATGGACTTCTAATATACTGACTCTGATTTTCTTAATGATTTTTTAAAATGACAGATGGCAGAATGGCTACAACAAAACTCGGCTGCTGACTGAATGAATGAGGAAATCAAATGGAGTGTGTGGCTCTGAAAGAGGGCGGAAACAGAGAGAAACTCATTGAGAAAAATCTGGTCCCGACCAGGTTAGGTTCATAGAGTCTGTTACTACGGTAACTGACCGAGAGCTTAAGTTACCTCTCTCTCTGAAACAGGCTAGAGTTACCCCTCTTTCTCTGGTTTGAGTTACCTCCCTTTTTGAAACGGAAAACTCCCTCATTTCAGGGTTAACAGACTCTGAGTTTTCACTAAACCTGCTTTGTGAAATGGACCCCAGATCTGACCGATTCATGCATTCACATACAGTGGTTACAACTTTGTATTAAAATCCCCTGCTTATATAAATAACAGTGTGATGATATTAAACAATTAAATAGCCAAGACCTTTTCAAATAGAGAGATAACTGTGAACACAGGGACGACCAGACACAGGATCAAAGTCTGATAACTTAGGAGATAGGGATGAATATTTGAGAGGCAGTCATATGAAACACGGTAGGCAAATGTTGAGGTTAGCACAACAAAAGCAAATTGGCTTGCCAGTCAGTCACTATGACAAGTGCAAATTAATACACCCACCCACCTGCTGGTTTCCAATGTGCTGATCAGTTACAACAGCACCCAACACTGAAATATAAGTAAACATTTTAAGGAATTATACTGCAATGATGCTGCACGCCTCACGTCAGGAGTGCTGCAGGATGAGGACCATTAATGTTACAGTTCAGGAGTGGCAATAAATGATGTTACAGGTCCAGGGGTGCATTGTGGTGCAGGGGCACTCACAGCATGATGCACAAAGATGGTGGGAATTAAATCTGCTCTAAGCTTTGTCTTGCCCTCTGCATCAAAATGTGCCTGCAGTGACTTCCCACACACAACTCACTTTTGTCTACCCACAGACATATCCCATAGTGGTTGAATGCATACAGTATTCAGGAACACTTTATACTTACTGAACATGTATACACTCATTACATACAGTACAGGCCAAAAGTTTGGACACACCTTCTCATTCAATGCGTTTTCTTTATTTTCATGACTATTTACATTGTAGATTCTCACTGAAGGCATCAAAACTATGAATGAACACATGTGGAGTTATGTACTTAACAAAAAAAGGTGAAATAACTGAAAACATGTTTTATATTCTAGTTTCTTCAAAATAGCCACCCTTTGCTCTGATTACTGCTTTGCACACTCTTGGCATTCTCTCCATGAGCTTCAAGAGGTAGTCACCTGAAATGGTTTTCCAGCAGTCTTGAAGGAGTTCCCAGAGGTGTTTAGCACTTGTTGGCCCCTTTGCCTTCACTCTGCGGTCCAGCTCACCCCAAACCATCTCGATTGGGTTCAGGTCCGGTGACTGTGGAGGCCAGGTCATCTGCCGCAGCGCTCCATCACTCTCCTTCTTGGTCAAATAGCCCTTACACAGCCTGGAGGTGTGTTTGGGGTCATTGTCCTGTTGAAAAATAAATGATCGTCCAACTAAACGCAAACCGGATGGGATGGCATGTCACTGCAGGATGCTGTGGTAGCCATGCTGGTTCAGTGTGCCTTCAATTTTGAATAAATCCCCAACAGTGTCACCAGCAAAACACCCCCACACCATCACACCTCCTCCTCCATGCTTCACAGTGGGAACCAGGCATGTGGAATCCATCCGTTCACCTTTTCTGCGTCTCACAAAGACACAGCGGTTGGAACCAAAGATCTCAAATTTAGACTCATCAGACCAAAGCACAGATTTCCACTGGTCTAATGTCCATTCCTTGTGTTTCTTGGCCCAAACAAATCTCTTCTGCTTGTTGCCTCTCCTTAGCAGTGGTTTCCTAGCAGCTATTTGACCATGAAGGCCTGATTCGCAGTCTCCTCTTAACAGTTGTTCTAGAGATGGGTCTGCTGCTAGAACTCTGTGTGGCATTCATCTGGTCTCTGATCTGAGCTGCTGTTAACTTGCCATTTCTGAGGCTGGTGACTCGGATGAACTTATCCTCAGAAGCAGAGGTGACTCTTGGTCTTCCTTTCCTGGTCGGTCCTCATGTGTGCCAGTTTCGTTTGTAGCGCTTGATGGTTTTGCGACTCCACTTGGGGACACATTTAAAGTTTTTGCAATTTTCCGGACTGACTGACCTTCATTTCTTAAAGTAATGATGGCCACTCGTTTTTCTTTAGTTAGCTGATTGGTTCTTGCCATAATATGAATTTTAACAGTTGTCCAATAGGGCTGTCGGCTGTGTATTAACCTGACTTCTGCACAACACAACTGATGGTCCCAACCCCATTGATAAAGCAAGAAATTCCACTAATTAACCCTGATAAGGCACACCTGTGAAGTGGAAACCATTTCAGGTGACTACCTTTTGAAGCTCATCGAGAGAATGCCAAGAGTGTGCAAAGCAGTAATCAGAGCAAAGGGTGGCTATTTTGAAGAAACTAGAATATAAAACATGTTTTCAGTTATTTCACCTATTTTTTGTTAAGTACATAACTCCACATGTGTTCATTCAT
Source organism: Epinephelus fuscoguttatus (assembly GCF_011397635.1). Classification (NCBI taxonomy): domain Eukaryota; kingdom Metazoa; phylum Chordata; class Actinopteri; order Perciformes; family Serranidae; genus Epinephelus; species Epinephelus fuscoguttatus. The sequence continues at coordinate 3,598,529 of NC_064761.1, forward strand.
AGTTTTGATGCCTTCAGTGAGAATCTACAATGTAAATAGTCATGAAAATAAAGAAAACGCATTGAATGAGAAGGTGTGTCCAAACTTTTGGCCCGTACTGTATCCATGATACAACTTCAAACAAATGCAATTAAAACTGATGCCACTTGTCATACTTGTGTCTTACCTCACAAGGTAACGTCAGACCCAGGCATATACACGTGTGCCTAACCATTTCTCTTCTTTGTTTTTTTTTCTCTCTCAGCACAAGAACAACAGGGGTATGCAATGGAGCCTGAACTCACCCCGCAATGAAACAACCCCCTTACCCTGAGTCTCAACTCTGTGGGTTTTGCAAGCCTTTCCCTGTGCCTTATTTTTAATAAACCAAACACTGAGCTTCCCAATAGTGTGGTATTTTTTTGTGGAAATGTGCTAATGCAGTATTTGAGAATGATAATCTTACATATTTTTGTTGTTGTAGTCTGTAGTGAGTCTCAGGTTACTCCTGCTGACTTAAGCCAGCGATTAGAACATCCCCACACAGCACCATGGTGGAGATTGTACGAGAGGACAACACAGAAGGAAGGGCACAGACAAACTGCTTTACATCCAAGTCACGTTTCTGCGTTTATTAAAAATTCATTTGTTATAGTAAACAAGTACATAGTAAAAAGACAAAGATACATAAAATATATATGTCTATAAACTGCTGCTGCTGCTGCTAGCCCAGTGAGCCATTGTGCTGTCACTTGACAGTCATTGGTAGTCACCTGTCGTCGGTCTCCTTCTGACTGAAAGTAATTAAGATAACATTAGTTATAAAGCATTAGAATCATTACATTATCAATAAATGTTGTGACTGATGATGATGTGATTACTCTTTTTTTTTAAAGATATTTTTATGGGCATTTTTTGCCTTTAATTGATAGAATAGTGAAGTGTGAAAGGTGGAGAGAGAGGGGGAGAGACATGCAGCAAAGGGCCAGAGGATGGAGTCGAACCCGGGACGCTGCGGCAACAGCCTTGTACATGGGGCACCTGCTCTACCACTAAGCCACCGACGCCCCAGGATGTGATCACTCTTGACAACCATACAAGACTAAGGACAGAATTGAAAACATAATTTAAAGCAATAAAAGCAGCATGCTGTTTCACCAAGGCAAGGAAAGACAATAATATATGTTATATACACATTACACATAGTTATACTGTGTAATAATACATTTCTATCATATAATTATGCTATGTCATTAATATACTGGCCTGTATACATATATAAATACATATCCTTATCCATATCCCTTATATTTAAACTGTGCACTGTGTACATACTGAGTAATATTCCTGTGTGCAACATTTTGCCACTTCCTGGGGGATATCTATACATTCCTATAATTTTACAGTACAAATATTACACATCATGTGTATTAAGCTGCAGTAACGTGAATTTCCAAGGCTGGGATTAATAGAGTCTTACCTAACCATAATAAATTAACACTAATCCTCAAATATTAGCACATTTTACTTTAAAAAACAACATAAAGATGCATGCTACACATATATTATAAATCAATGTAGTTATTGACAGCTACTTACCAAAAATCGGAGTTCTGTCTCTCGGTATTATGTATTTAAATGGCCCGCCAGTAACTTCCAGGAACTATCTAAGGTCTACATGAGTCACGTGACACACAAGCACTTTGGACTTCCTTGTCGCGACTCTGTTATATTCTACGGCACTGATAAGGACGAGACATGATGGCATCTGATTGGTTCTTTCCACTCGCACCAAGAGGCAGGGATCAGCCAGAGTTTTTACAGGCCTGCAGCTGCCACAGAGGTCGGATTTTTTCGTTCCTTTTTCTGAACACTTTATGTATTGACTACTCTCAGGATGGAAGGACCATTTCACCCAGTATAACAAAAAGTGTTTATGAACAGGATTACCAATAGCTTTAAGTACAAGTACTTTTTGGAGGATTTATACTTTACTTGAGTATTTATATTTATTAGTACTTCTACTTTTACTCCACTACATTTACAAGGAAAAAATTGTACTTTTACTCCACTACTTTGAAATTGGATGAAGTATAAGTATTTTCAAGCATGCAGCTTAAGGTAAATTGACTGGCGCTTTACACAGTGCTTTGTTGCGTGTGGCTCACCTGGTAGAGCGTGTACCACTAAGGCAGATTCTTTACTGCAGTGGTCCAGGTACGAATCCGGACTGGAAGAGTACATTTTGCCACCAGATACTTTTGATACTTAAATACATTTAATGTGAGCTACTTTGATACTTTCACTCAAGTAATTTTTTGGGGGGTGACTTTTACTTTTACTTGAATCACTTTCAAGTATAAGGTATCTGTACTTTTACTCAAGTGTGTTTTTCAAGTAGCTTACTTTTTACATCACTGATTTTTTGTATCTATCTTTACAAGATGGAGCCCCAACAGAGTCATCACTGACTTTGAGATGGGGTTGATGATGGCATTCCAGGCAGAGCTGCCAACAATCCGCACCTCAGGCTGCTATTTTCATTGCTGCCAAAGCCTGTGGCGGAAGTCGCAGGAGCTTGGCCTAGCAGGTCAGTGATCATGTATTATCAGAACACAACAAAGAGTCACTTTGTGTGATTTCTTCACAGAATAAAGAACAAATTATTGAAATTTAGAGGTCTTGTAGGCTATATCTAGTGTTGCTAGGCACAATACAGAAGTAATATAACTCAATATTAATAAACCAACATAATACTACTACTGTTACTGCTACTACTGCTACTACTGCTGCTGCTAACAATAATATTAAAATAATAATAATAATAATAATAATAATAATAATAATAATAATAATAATAATGGGCAGCACGGTGGTGTGGTGGTTAGCACTCTCGCCTCACAGCAAGAGGGTTGCCGGTTCGATCCCGGGTGTGGGAGCCCTTCTGTGCGGAGTTTGCATGTTCTCCCCGTGTCAGCGTGGGTTCTCTCCGGGCACTCCGGCTTCCTCCCACAGTCCAAAGACATGCAGATTGGGGACTAGGTTAATTGGTAACTCTAAATTGTCCGTAGGTGTGAATGTGAGCGTGAATGGTTGTTTGTCTCTATGTGTCAGCCCTGCGATAGTCTGGCGACCTGTCCAGGGTGTACCCTGCCTCTCGCCCGATGTCAGCTGGGATAGGCTCCAGCTCCCCCGCGACCCTCAAGAGGATGAAGCGGTTAGAAGATGAATGAATGAATAATAATAATAATAATAATAATAATAATAATAATTCTATTCTCCACCAACATTTGAGAAGGACATAATGGTCACTGAGACCCTGCTTGCATGCTTATTAGGCTACTCTTTTACCGTTTATTGCATATTCTTACAAACAGACCATAAAAACATACATTTAGCAAAAGTCATGGGGTCATCTTTTTTAATAGACATTCCTAATTGTGAAAGAGGTAAGCTACTGTTACAGATAAAGCAGTATCAGATATAGGGTAATGTAGCCTATTATAATTATAATCATTAGGCCTATATAATAATAATCTGTAATAATAATATCTTTAATTCATTCGTGGATGGAAGCTTTTTGTTCCTTTTTTTAAAAAAATTATTACTATTGAGTCTGGTTGAGTGCTCATGAAATATAAGTAGTAATGTACTTCAGTCAATTTTTAGTAAGTTAACTTTTACTTCTTTACTCAACTTTTGCAGCTTCATACAGGCAGAACAGGTGGCTGAGAGAGTGGGTTAGGAAGGCCATGGCGATGGGCTACCTCCCCCTTGCTGTGTTGAGGCAAAATTTCAGGCTGATGACCACAGTCCAACAGACGTGCCCACTGCTCTGTGAATATCCGGCACTGGATGACTTCATCCAGTACATGGGAAATACATACAGTACAGGCCAAAAGTTTGGACACACCTTCTCATTCAATGCGTTTTCTTTATTTTCATGACTATTTACATTGTAGATTCTCACTGAAGGCATCAAAACTATGAATGAACACATGTGGAGTTATGTACTTAACAAAAAAAGGTGAAATAACTGAAAACATGTTTTATATTCTAGTTTCTTCAAAATAGCCACCCTTTGCTCTGATTACTGCTTTGCACACTCTTGGCATTCGCTCCATGAGCTTCAAGAGGTAGTCACCTGAAATGGTTTTCCAACAGTCTTGAAGGAGTTCCCAGAGGTGTTTAGCACTTGTTGGCCCCTTTGCCTTCACTCTGCAGTCCAGCGCACCCCAAACCATCTCGACTGGGTTCAGGTCCGGTGACTGTGGAGGCCAGGTCATCTGCCGCAGCACTCCATCACTCTCCTTCTTGGTCAAATAGCCCTTACACAGCCTGGAGGTGTGTTTGGGGTCATTGTCCTGTTGAAAAATAAATGATCGTCCAACTAAACGCAAAGCGGATGGGATGGCATGTCGCTGCAGGATGCTGTGGTAGCCATGCTGGTTCAGTGTGCCTTCAATTTTGAATAAATCCCCAACAGTGTCACCAGCAAAACACCCCCACACCATCACACCTCCTCCTCCATGCTTCACAGTGGGAACCAGGCATGTGGAATCCATCCGTTCACCTTTTCTGCGTCTCACAAAGACACGGCGGTTGGAACCAAAGATCTCAAATTTGGACTCATCAGACCAAAGCACAGATTTCCACTGGTCTAATGTCCATTCCTTGTGTTTCTTGGCCTAAACAAATCTCTTCTGCTTGTTGTCTCTCCTTAGCAGTGGTTTCCTAGCAGCTATTTGACCATGAAGGCCTGATTCGCGCAGTCTCCTCTTAACAGTTGTTCTAGAGATGGGTCTGCTGCTAGAACTCTGTGTGGCATTCATCTGGTCTCTGATCTGAGCTGCTGTTAACTTGCCATTTCTGAGGCTGGTGACTCGGATGAACTTATCCTCAGAAGCAGAGGTGACTCTTGGTCTTCCTTTCCTGGGTCGGTCCTCGTGTGTGCCAGTTTCGTTGTAGCGCTTGATGGTTTTTGCGACTCCACTTGGGGACACATTTAAAGTTTTTGCACTTTTCCGGACTGACTGACCTTCATTTCTTAAAGTAATGATGGCCACTCGTTTTTCTTTAGTTAGCTGATTGGTTCTTGCCATAATATGAATTTTAACAGTTGTCCAATAGGGCTGTCGGCTGTGTATTAACCTGACTTCTGCACAACACAACTGATGGTCCCAACCCCATTGATAAAGCAAGAAATTCCACTAATTAACCCTGATAAGGCACACCTGTGAAGTGGAAACCATTTCAGGTGACTACCTCTTGAAGCTCATGGAGAGAATGCCAAGAGTGTGCAAAGCAGTAATTCAGAGCAAAGGGTGGCTATTTTGAAGAAAGTAGAATATAAAACATGTTTTCAGTTATTTCACCTTTTTTTGTTAAGTACATAACTCCACATGTGTTCATTCATAGTTTTGATGCCTTCAGTGAGAATCTACAATGTAAATAGTCATGAAAATAAAGAAAACGCATTAAATGAGAAGGTGTGTCCAAACTTTTGGCCTGTACTGTATGTGGGGGACAATGCCATGTTTCCGCCGGCAGTGTGGAATGTTCATCAGAATCAGAATCAGAAATACTTTATTGATCCCTGAGGGGAAATTATTCCCCCACTGTGTTTGCCACGGCATATCAGGCTGTGTGATTATGCACAAAGATTGGTTTGACGCATTGGAGCAATTTCATACAATATCGGACATTTAACATGATAAAATAATTTCAATTCAACATGGTCATTTGCTTAGAGGATTCAGCTGAAGCATAATGAGTGTTATATGTCATTAAGATGAAGCATTTGCTTGTTTTGTGGTTAATTATGCACATGATCCGTTTGACCCCATCATGCAGTCCGTTCGTCCCTGCAGACAGGGGCAAAAGGATCAATGCGCAGCCTCTGTTTCCTTTCTGATTGCGTCCGTCTCATTCATTCAAACTTTGTAAACACGATTGGGATTTGTAGGGAACATATGTATGCTGCTCACTATAAAATGTGTTCATTTCAAGCTTTTGTAGTAGGCTACAGCTTATTTCAGAATTGTGCGAGTGCGGCCAGAGAGCGGGCGGCAGTGTTTGGTGCAGGAAACTCAGAGAAATATGGACTTGAAAATCAATTTCGGAGTGGGGGGTTTCGGAATGGCGGGGTTTCGGAATGGAGGGGTTGTCCCCAAATATTCGGAATAGCGAGGCCTTAAGAAAAAATGGGAATCCCCGCCATTACTAAGAATGGAGGTCTATTTTCAGAAAGGCGGGGTTTCGGAAAGGCGGGGTGTTACCAGGCTGCGTCATGTTCATGCGAACTCCTGCTGATTTGCTAACGCCAGGGCCACACCGCCCGCGGAAGCACCGCGAATAGCCTCGAAGCGCCGAGAAGAGAAGGCAGTTTCCTTTCGGCGCCCATGTTAACTGACTGTGTCGTCCACACTGGCTGCGCTGCGCCGGGAAGCTCCGCGGCAGGCTCACGATTTGCAGCGATCAGTTCGGCGTCTGGTCTATTTTCTGCGTGAGCCATGAGGGAATGTGTCAAGCTAGGCAGGAAATCAAACAAAGTAACAACAACAGAATCCGGTCAATTTTCAGAATCAAACGAATTTCAAAATAAAATACCACGTTTGACAAATGCGATGTGCGTATATATATATACATATATATATGTATGTGTGTGTTTATATACATATTGTCAGTGTTATCTAAACAGAGCGCGAGAGAGATGAAGACACACACACACACGAGACACAGAGTGGGCCAGCTATAGGGGGTGGGGGTGGGGGCACACACACGCAAACAGATAGAGAGAGGGGCAGAGACATCAGAACCAGTGGAGTTGTTGAAGAGAAAAAACCAGATTTAGTAAAATCAAGAGTAGATTTACAAACTGGTATTTCAACTGCCTATATACAGACCAAACTACACAACGCTGGTAACATACACTCCTTGTCTGTGTGTGAGTGTGTGTGTGTCTGTGTAGCCTCTGTGTGTGTATGCAGCCTCTGTGTGTGTACGTAGCCTACCAGCCTACTGTGGACATTCATTCACGGATAATAGTCATTACTAAGAAGTGCACATACATGTACAGTTGTTAGGAAAACATGGTGTTATAATTTTTTGAGGTTATTTACTTACCCATGATGGAAAAACAGCCCCAAATGTGACGGAGAAAACAGCTGGGAGCAGAAGCGCTTGTTGACTAGCGTGGAGAAATGCGCGTCTGGTGTGAACGGAAATGCTCCAGCGCGCACGAGAATTTCGGTGCGCTGCGCTTCGCGGGCGGTGTGGCCCTAGTGTAACGCCATAGCCTGACTTCATTCCTCTCCGTCAGTAAGGTTAAAGGAGCATTTCATACATTTTGGCAATTGAAGTTTGTATCAGGCTCAGTGTGTAAGTGTTTTATCATCACTCTTGTGAAACCATTGTGAGAGTGATTCAGTACTAGGCTGTGGATTAAAAACAAGGGAAGTTAGATTAAATGTGTTTATAGGTTTCATTCTGAGCCTTCTCTTTCACAGGGATGGGCTGACATTGCAGATGGTGTCAGATGGACTGCAGAAGATGACCCTGGCTCTTGTAGCCATGCAGGTAAACAAAATAAACTTCCTAGAGAGGAATTAATATGCTATGGTGTATGTTTAGCAATTTGACAGTAAAAGTTTTTTTCTTCTGTATTTCAGACAGTCCCAGGTCAGCATCTGAAGCAGTTCCTGGATGAAGTGGGACCTTTTCCCGAAAACACCTTCTCTGGTGTAAAACTCAACAGCAAACAAGTGGATGATGTTGACTTCCACAAAGTGAAAGATAAACTAATCAGTGGCTTCTGTGACAACCTCACCACGCAGTTTTGCAACCTTGATGAGGGTGTCTTGAAGGTTGCTGCTACCATGTTTGACCTAAGCAACTGGCCTGAAGACATCACTGACCTGGCCACCTTTGGCTTGCCCAATGTTCAGACTTTTGTCACTCACTTTCAGAAAACTGATGGGTTACAGGGAGCTTTGTGGAACACAGTATTCCCGAACAGTCAATCGAAGTAACAAAACTTTTGAAAAAGCCAAATGAACTCAGATCTGTCATTTTTTAGAACTCAACTATTAGGGTTTCCAATCCTATTTCCTTGTTTTTGACAATAGTGGTTGCATTAAAAATCAATATGAAAAGTTAATATGTCCTTAAGTTGTGTTTTCACCACCATTGGTAGCCTGAATTCTCATCAATCTACTCAATTTTTTTAAGTTCAAATAACTCATGTTTTTCTTGGTATGCCAATTTTGAGGAAATGAGATTCCCATGATCCTTTGCTAAAGAAAATAATAACATACTAGAGTGAAAAGAACGCATCAGAATTCTTTAACCCTTTAATATCGGCAGGAGCGCCTGCGATCCAATTTGCATATTGATTTTTAAATGTCGGCAGAACTGCAACCAAATAAGATAGAGCAATAATTCTTTTTGCATTTAAAACCGGAGGAGTTACTCTAACTTGCCATGCATTCATCATGTCCCAGAGTGCTGTTTCCTTGCACTGACAGGTTTGTAGAAAAACAGTAAAAAGCGCTAAGAACAAAAACATTATTTATTTATTCACAGCACTTCCTATGTTGGACTAAACGTCATTACATTGTGAGCATGAACTGTCACGTGATTTTCTTGCGTGTCTTTCTCGCGACACTACCCGCGACAACAAGGAGTGACGTCATTTCCCAGGAAATTTCTTTCTTTCTTCAGCAGTAAATATTTCTCTCAGCTTGCAGTCACACACTCGCTCTCGCTCTTGTTTTGTATTTTACTCTTTCACAACACTTAGACACACACACAGATACTCACCACACCCACACACACCCACACACACACACACACACACACACACACCAGACACTCACCACACACTGGCACACATATATTTATGGAACCGCAACAACCTGGACGCGCAAAACGGCTTTTCTCCCGGCACGAAGCTTTCGAGCTAATTACAGCGTCAGATGAAGATTCAGTCCAGTGTAGATGAAGCCGACCTCATCCAAGGGAGTGATCCCTCCTATGACATGAATGTATATATTCATGAAATATTGTTTGTTTTTGAGTTAGAGTAAAGAAAATATATATGTAACACAACTGAAAGCATTTTGCACTAAATACACACCATTATTGTATTACTCTCATGTTGAACACATCTAACACACTGCGTAACATCTGTGTGCAGAGTTGACGATGATGAGGAGGAGGAAGTGGGGGTCTCCTCGCCCTGCACCCCGGAGGGAGGCAGAGGGGGAGGAAGGAGTCGGTCTCCAGCAAACAGAGGCTCCAGGTCAGAGATACTCCGTGGTGATGCAGCTGGCTGGAGAACCGAAAAGGAGCCTGACATCTTGCCACATGCCCTACCACATTTTCTGCCCAAAAGGAGGCCAGGTGTGCAGCCACCTCTATCACAGTATATGGACAATCCCTCTCCATCTGAGCTGTTCAAGATGTACTTTCACCGGGCTGCCATCAAAACACTGTGTGCCAACACCCATAAAAATGCAGCAAAAATATTGCTCATTGTGGACAGAAACTGTCACAAGACCTATCACAGCTCCCCTGATGCTATTGAAAAGTAATGTTTGACTTTGAACTTTGGTTGTTCTATTGTAAATAGTTTAGTTTGATGTACATGTTGTATTTTTGCTAATTGTGCACAGTGTGCATTTAACTTTCGTTTCTGTCACGTTTTATAAAAATGATTGTATCTCAAAAATTAAGTTATGAAAACACTCAAAATAAATTTTCTGTGGTTTGAAAGGATTTTGTACAACTTTTTTACATTTACAATTTTGAAGGACACAGCCATGATATTTCTGTATTTAGAAAAATATGTGTAAAAACAAAAACGATTTTAATTTTTTTGTGGTTTTTTGCACTTTGTAGCAATTTCTTTCATTAGTATGGACATATGTCCACACATATTAAAATTTGGGATTTAAGGGTTATATTGATGTATAGCATATTAAAATACTCCAAAAAATGGCCCTACAGCAGGTAAAATTGTAAAGATTTGCTCTGGCAGCTGTTAATAAGTGCACATTAATAATTTATTAACCTTTATACGACACTGTTCCCACTTTAGATCCGGTAGCTGCAAAGATGCATTATGAGCTGTTAATAAGTGCATATTACTAATTGATTAACCTTTTTACGACACTGTTCCCACTTTAGATCCGGTAGCTGCAAAGGATCATTATTTACTATTAATAAGTGCATAATTAAGCATTTATTAACCATAATATGGCATTTATATTAACTTCTTATTGTCTCATTAATGTCAATAAACATCTTGTTAATATTGACAAATTGTCTATAAGTAGTATATAAAAGGCACCTTTTTACACGTGCACGTGCGTGACAGAGTGTGTGTGTGTATGGGGCGCGTGCGTGTGATGTGCATGTGACGTGCGTGTGATGTACATGTGACGTGTGTGTGTGTGTGTGTGTGTGTGTGTGACAAATGGTGCTGAACGTGTGACGTGACGCATGCGTGTTGAAAGGAACTGTCGCAGATTCTCGTGTCTGATCCTGCCTCATACATTTCAAAAAGAAGGGTAACAGTGTGTGTGGGGGGTGAGACAAATGGTGCTGATTGTGTAAGCAGAGGATTCTATATATGGTTAAGGAAGTAGTTTAAATGTTTGTTATTTTGGGAGTGGTTTTGTTGTTATATAATCCTATTGGGGTGGCATGTACTAGATACTGATTGCGAACAGTGGTGGTTGTATATTTTGCGGCACAATTCCGGGTGAATTCCAATGGCTTCCGATAAACAGAGTGGATACTACGGTGCTAGCGATGATGTTATGGATATGCAATGGGAGCCTTATCCTGCTGGTTATTTTAACAAAACAGGGTTTGATAAGTTTAAAGAATCAGACGTGATAAAGGATTCATTACGCCCAAAAACATATCCAAGGCCACTAGTGCTAGGGGGGTGTATTCAAAAGCAGCCTCTCTCTCTAACCCCAGCAACTATAGAACATTGTTGTTTTGATTCCTCTTTATGATCAAGGTAAGTTGTGTAATTGTTGTACAAATATATCACGACATGTCTGGACATGTACTAAGCAAGGGTGTTGATTGTCGTCAGCTGTTGATTTTACTGGAGACTCATTCCTTCAAAGCTTTGGAGCTGTTGCCACTACGTGTTGAGGAGGTTGATTTTTTTTTTTTTTTAGGAAGTGATGTGTGGGGTGTGGTTTGGCGCAGCTACATAGTCCGACCATGTGTCTGTTTTGTAACAAACCACAACTGAGGACGCTGATGATCTGTGATTTAAACACGATAACCTTATACAAAGGATCCTTGTTTTCTGCATTTCCTGTCTGAGACCCTATACTCTACAAAGATGGAAAATATAGGTATGTCTTTTAATTCTATGACGCCAACACGCCGCATAATTATAACTGAACTGAACTGCTTTTAGCTCCAAAAAGAAAAGGGCTGCTCCTACACACCTAACCCAGTTTTTGGACCAAAAAGCATGGGCACCCATGTATGAGTGGGATGTAAAAGATTGCAGGGTTCCAGATACTTGTTTGACCGGGGGATGGTGTATCTCTACACCAGAGAAGCCGATGAACTGTTTTTACAAGGAGTTACCCCACACGTCCGTTTTTCTGTGAAAGACTGGCGCTATTTCAGAAACAAAATTTGTAAGGAGTTAAGTACCTCGAAAGGCGTGTACACAGCGCAGTGGAACGGTTCAGTGTCTGGAGAGACCTATCATGTGGAAACAGACTTAGAGGTCTATGATCCAGAGGCCTACATATTTTTCAGGCAGTGTATGGACAACACTGCTATTCACCATGCCCGAAAGGGTACTCCGGATGAGGACAAGCTCTACCCCTCACGCCTAAAGAATGGGAAACTTGGCTTACCACAGGGTTTTTAGTTAAGTGGTGTGAATGGGAGAAGTATTCTCCCGTGTTGATTCTCTATTCAGATGGTACAAGGTTTACAGACAATATGAGAGCCTCAAAAAAAGAATCTTTGAGAAGGACGATGGCACAAATGCCTCCAAGGAGGTTGACGTGACTCCAACCCTGTGAAAACATCTGCTATGTCTCATCTAATATTTAGTATCTATTTGTACAGGTCACCGTCCTTTTGTGTGGGGCGATGTGTCATCGGACATGGATAAAAATGATTTTTGTACAATCTGGCAGCGTGATGGAAACAACAGCTCTGGGGCGGATGACCGACAGGAGGACGGAAATAATAACACCTGGGTGGATGATTTTGGCAAAGAGCTGGGAAAAAGAAATTTAACATTCCTCACGCCCGAAGAGAAACCAACAGATACCCGCCAACAACCGTCAAGTCCTGATGACTGTTTGGGAATTCTGGATGATAAGGAGTGTGACTACTTCAAATGTGATACGCCAGGAGAACCCACTGTTCACAAAATTATAGAGGTAACAATAGGTTATTATCTCTACAACTTATTAAAGGAAAGAGCTAAAGGAATCTGTATATATTGTATGTATCTTAACGAATTGTACAGAGGAAAATGCACCTCATGTATTGACAGTCTGCCCCTGCATTATCTTGAAGGACATTTGGTAGAAATTAAACGAGATTTTTAACGAAAATTACATAGTTGCGCAAGCACGTGTATTGTTTTGCCTTGGTAACACACCGCCTTCTAAGCAAGACATACAAGACATTGCAGAAGATGTTTTAAAGGAGTGGACAACTTCCCCATTTCTCACTTTCAAGACTTAAACAGGTATCCAGCAGAAACGAAAGACTGTACTCTGCTGTTCAAAAATCTCTGAAAATTTGGAGCAGAAATAATGGGAAACGTGTGTAGCCTACTGAACTATACCAAAAACCTGTATGTCATGTATAGGATGAAAACTCTGTTGTGTAATGCTGTTAAAAATACGGTGCTTGATACCAATAGTTTATGTTGCGCTAGATTTATGAGACAGATAGACTGTGTCAGAGAACTACCAGAGGACTGGTCCTCCATGGTACATGCGGTTGCTGACAAATATACCGATGTAAAATCTACTCTTATCAATATTCTTGATTGTTTTCCTTTAAATGATGATGAATTTCACAAAGGTCATTTTGCTTGTTTTTGTGCTTTTAGTATTGATCTGTGTGTATTGATGTTAAACAGAAAACAAACCGTAAATGTTAGTTTTGATTTTATAAAATGTGTATCCGTGTACTGATTTTTTTTTTTCAGACACAATTATGTCCTATTATGCATGTCAGAAAATAAAAACCCTAAAAACTGACAATCGCTACTCATTCTTATGATATCAACCATGGAGAAGGTCATGAAAAGAATATACTATGCGCCAGAAAGCGCTGGAGGATATGGAGGTATACAAAGGTTAAAACAGGCAGTGTTTGAAAGTACCGGGACTCGTTTAGCAGATTCTGAGATAGAAAAATGGCTCTTAAAACAGGATGTTTACACCCTTCACAAAATGGCCCCAATACATTTTAAGAGAAATCGGGTGCTAGTAAATAAAATAGATCAACAATTTCAGACAGATCTTGTAGACATGACTGCTTATTCTTCAGAAAACAACGGGGTACGTTTATACCCAATAAATTACAGATGGACAAAGGAAAAGAGTTCTTGAACAAAGAGTATAAAGACTTGACTAAAGGTAATAATATTATCCATTTCACCACGTCAAATGAGACAAAGGCTAGTGTTATTGAACGTTTCAACAGGACTCTTAAAACCAAAATGTGGAGATATTTATCAGCCAATAATTCTAAATGTTATGTGGACGTCTTGCAAGATTTAGTAAGTGCCTACAACTCGAGTTATCACCGAAGCATTAGAATGAAACCGGTTTAAGTAACAAGCGATAATGAACACATAGTTTTTAATAATCTATATAAAGCAAGGAGCAGTGATCCGCTTCAATGGAAATTTATAGTTGGTGATATGGTGAGAATTTCAAAATTAAGACAGCCTTTTAAAAAAGGTTATGAGCAAAACTATACTGATGAATATTTTACTGTAACAGAATGCATACCAAGAAGACCCCCTGTTTATAGGTTAAAAGATTATGATGGAGAAACATTTCAAGGAACGTTTTATGGATCAGAGTTGCAAAAAATTATAGTGGGTAAAGACACGACTTTTAAAATAGAAAGGGTCTTATCTAAAAAGAAATGCCAGGGGCAAAACATGGTGTCAGTCAAATAGGTGGGATGGCCAGACAAATTTAATTCCTGGATTCCGGAAAAACATGTCATTCAGCTGTTGTAAGGGGATCTCGTACATCAAAGGCGGGGGAGGACGGAGGTCTGACATAGATGGAGAGGGCTTTTTTATAACATTGCCTAGCAATTCCTCCTCAAAATTTTACCCTAACAACACAATAGCTAATTTTAGAACAAAGTTATCGAAACCCCTGCATTTCAAAGTGCCCTATGAAGTAGGATTAATCGAAATACAGTATCCAAAAACATGGACAAATTTCTCGTCAGACGACGCAGAATTTGTCGTGTTTGACAAAAAATCAAAAAGGCGGGCGTGTCTAAGAGCAACACCAGGATTCTATACAACTATGCAGCAGATAATAACAGAAATAAATAACTGCTTGTCTAAAAATAATATGAATCACATCCAACTTCAGTACAATATCATCACCAACAGAGTCAGTATTTTGCCTATAAGAGATACTGAAATAATGTTTAGAGGAAAACTGGCACAAATGTTAGGATTTACTCCAGGCATTGTTTTTGACACCCCTGAGGACAGTTTATTGAGCGATGATGACATACCAGACGAATTATATATGACACAGCATTTTGCCGATCTGAACGTAGGCCTGTATAATCTCTTTATCTATACGGACATAATAGAAAAACAATCTGTAGGTGACAGCTACGTTTCTCTTTTAAGAATTGTACATATTGCAGGACCAAACAATCATATGATCACAAGAACGTATGACAAGCCACTTTACATACCGCTCTCTACATCACACATTGATGACATTGAGATATCACTTAAAACAGATCAGAATAGACATATTCCTTTTACATATGGTAAAACAATTCTAAAACTATACTTTCGACCTGTAAAAAATCAGTTTTAGACAAGATCATGTATCAGCCATATATACACAATGCTGATAAATACATTAACTATTATATAGCACAAGCGGGTGGTGATTTACGAGGATACAGTGGGCTTAGCGCACAATATGGGGCAGGTCTTGGAGGTATTTTTCACACATATCTTTATACACGTGTTAAGATCACCAAACTATTAAACTAGCCCATGCTAAAGCCCTGATGCATAGCAATGTGAAATACCCTATTGACAGAGTATGCCTCAAAAATTTTAGTATTCGGCAGGCACAAGGGTGTGTAATCAAGAAAATCTATTTTTAGGCCAGATACCTAAATTTCTCGTAGGATTTGTAGACAACGAGGCTTTTACTGGTAGTTATGCCCGTAATCCGTTTGCATTTAACCACTATGAATAACCACCTATCAATAACCCAAGACAAATTTTGCAGAGGATATAGCCTGTTTTGTTTCAACTTGTCTCCTGACGAAGGATGTGGTGATCATGTATCTCTTATTAAAAAAACGGCAGTGTTAGATTGGATGCCCGCTTCAGAAACCCTCTTCAGCGAACCACAAACATAATTCTTTACACAGTGTACGATTCTCTCTTGGAAATTTCTGCCAGGCGGCAAGTTCTTCTAGACTACTTCTAATTGTTTAAATAATTACAGCATGAATACAATAGAACTGACAGAAATTCTTGATAAACTAGCCCGACAAACCATTTTTTTAGG
Organism: Epinephelus fuscoguttatus; assembly: GCF_011397635.1. NCBI lineage: Eukaryota > Metazoa > Chordata > Actinopteri > Perciformes > Serranidae > Epinephelus > Epinephelus fuscoguttatus. The sequence continues at coordinate 3,614,320 of NC_064761.1, forward strand.
AGTATTTGCTAGCGACCAGCTCCCTAAAACATTTACGAAGGAGCGACCGGCTATGATGGTCATAAACACAGACCCCTCTTACATGAGCGGGCAACATTGGGTTGCTATATACATTAATAAATATGATGTGGGGTCATTTTTTGGAAATCCCCCTACATATTCCCGTTTTCCAGAATCGATTTCTTTCTTTCTAAAGAGAAATTGTCCAACTATTAAACATTCTGCCAGACAAGTCCAAGACACACACTCTACTGTATGCGGGCAACATTGTATTTTTTTTTCTTTATCACATGGACAAAGGTTTAACATATGACAATGTGTTGAAAAAATATGGCAACAACTTGTCTAAAAACGACTTAATGGTTTGTAAATTTGTTAAAAAAATTCAACCTTTTGCTACATGCCACAAAAAAAGTTTTTTGGGATGTATCCAATGTGTCCAATCAGTAGATTCTTTTAAAAGTGTGTAAAGTAACATTTATCATGGTGTGTACTATTGTACTGTGTATTATTAATACGTGTCAAATAAATGTGAAGGCCTGCGTTAACATTCTCTATACAACAAGTTTTTGTTACTTTGTGAGATCTAAATAAACGACTCTACAAATGATAAATTTATGTTTTCTTTTGCTTTATTTAAAACATACACACTCAGCAGAATCACACATTTCAAAAATCTAACCAGTTACTTAAGCGTAGTCTAGGAGATACAAAGGGAGTTGTTTCAATGTCCGGTCGTTGGCTTCTTTTCACAAGAGGAGTGGCTGGGGCAAGAGCTTGTTCCTTAAACTCCAGAATTTTTCCCCTGACTTGTTTATTTGGTACAACTGATAAAGGTATATTCAACACGGCTAAAGATTTTAAGTAATCCTCCCAACCTATAGGACGTCGATCATCAGGAACATTGTGAGATGCTGTGACATTTTTTATTAAATCATACACGAGAACCTTTTACAACATTTCCATTAAAGATAAATTCTCCTTGTGGGTTCCAAGATGTAATGTGTTTTGAGGCATCTATTTTTTCCAAAATATGTTGCGCCTTATTCTTGCAGTTTTTTGGCATGTTTTTCAAAATTTCATTAATCACAGAGTCTTTCTTTTTTTGATTGCTCATGTAAACCTGTTCTGAACCATCCTGGTTGATCAGGAAAGCCAAAGTCAGCGTATTCTGCTCCCTTTCCCCCTGCTTTACCACTGTGAGAAATCTCCGCAACGCCATAGAATATTTTTTTGCTTTTTCATGAAGGTCTTCAGTTTTCTGATCCAGAATCCAGAATTTTCCCATGTAGGGGGAAATTACCAGTTGAACAGACTGGTTTTGATCCATTCTACCTGCATGCAGCCACTGAATAAAGATGTCCAAAATGAGCTATTAATGTGGCCTTCTAGTGTTAAACTCTGTACATCATTCTGCACAGTGACAGTGAAACATTCAACTGTAGAACAAGAAGAAAAATGTTTTTCAAGTGGAGAACGACTGATTTGAAAAAAACAGAATATTACAGAAAGATCACTTAGACACATCTCCAAACAGTCTCTCCCTTTCTGCAGAGACATGGCTCAATTCTGCAGTTGCTATTCCACATACTTCCAAGCAGACGCTTCAATCTGTGCAGAGCGCTTGTTCAGAGCCTGTGGTTCTGGTATTAGGCAAAGTACCTGCCAGTCAGGTACCAACAGATGTCGCCCCGAAGACTTGGCCAATGGAACTTGTTTATGCCATGGCGGTGCATACACTTAACTTTCACACTGTGCCCTTCTGCATCCATGATGACACCTGGGTATGCTTCATTGTCGTAATTAATGACGCACCACTCTACAATGTGCTTTACCTCAATCATTTCTGGTCTCCTAGGATTACCTGGTGTCTTTCCACATGCTGGGGACTTGTCAGATGAAACAGGAACATTAGCTAGAGTGACCTCTTGAAGGTTAAAGCAGGGGCAGTCCAAAACACCTTCCTCCCTTTTACACAGACATGAAATGTCTCTGTATTTCATTTGGCCAGGTGTCAGACTGATAGCTTGGTGGATTCTCATAGTCCCTTTTATGGCAGCGATTGCAGGTACCTCAGTCTTTGATTCAGTATCCCTCTCTGGGACGAAGAACAGCTCGACAGATGTGTCCAGGCTTTTCAGCTTGTCATACAAGCTCCTGGCATCAGGAATGTCTCCTCCATGGGCTACAATCCGGTCTGCTGACCTCTTGAGTGTCCCACCCACACCATCTGGTGCCCCCTTCCCATGACTAGCCTCAAAGAAATTCCACGTTATTTCTTTGAAGCCATACTTGTAGGGTTCTGTTGAGAGGTAGAAGAAATTTCCCTTTTGTCGATACTGTGTTGCAGGCCCGTCGCTGAAAAATGAAGTATGCTGACTTGAAGGTGTCGTTCTCTCACTACCTTCAGAACTGGATCAAGGTGGGCCCAGATGGCCACATGGTTGTGTCTTCTGGAGGGTGATATGGAGCAGAAGGTGTGTGGCGCTTGTTCACCAGTGGTGTAGAGCACTCCAGTGTGCAGACTGGCCTGCTTGTGTGAACCTCCAAAACGCACAAATTGTATTTTTTCGCTGTACTTGCATGAGTAATTTTCCCTAAAATCTATATGCAAGAGAGACTCGTTGTGCTTCAGGCTCCTCCTGAGCTCCCTGTAGGCATCAAACTGCCATTTAATGTTGAAGACATGGCACCTAAAATTGAGAAGCCTCTCCTGGAAATCTGTGTTAAGGTCATGCTCCGTTGTTGTTATCTCCCTTTTCACTGTGATTGTTGACACCTTCTCATCCTTCGCGATCTTCTCTGTCATCCACTGAGATAAACAAATGTTCTCTTCCCCAGGAGCTTTCAGCATCGGGTGACAAGTTAGGAGGCATTCACTGCACTCACCGTAAGCACAGACCTTGGCTTTCAGGTCGCACATGGTTGCTTCACATATTTCCTCAATGTTTCTTGAGGACAGTAACCCTTGTCTCTGCAAGGCATTGGCAATGAATTGCAAGTTCTCATGTTTTTTGCAGAAACATGTGTCACGGTCAGAGGAAGAGGGGGTTACCAACCAAAAGGGTCTAAGACGGCAAAAGGAGGTGTATGAGATGTGGTCAGTGTGCTCAGAGAGAAACCTCCTATGCAAGTTCTCCATTGTATCAGTAAGCAACCTCTTTTGTATCTTTTTCTTCAGCCGTGTCACTGTTTATTTGCGGCCAGTCTTCACTCGACTAACATCATCTCGAAGAAAAAATGATGTAACGTTCTTCCTAATCTCATTTCGACTGACGCACTTCCTCCCACGGTCGGTAAGATTCACAGGACACTTTGCTCTCTTCTTTGAGTAGCCAAAAGCAGTCTGGGCATGCTTTTGGAGCTTGTACTTCTTCAGAATGTTTCCACTGACCACTTTTGCCATCAACTGCTTCTCTCTGTTTGTTTTTGCATATCTTCATTTAGGGATGTATGGAAAAAAAGAGCTCTTTTGATGGGTGAATTCACTTTTTGACGTGCCAACAAAGCATTGACTTTTGTACGTGGTGATTTGGACACACTTTCTTTCTTGGCCCTATGGAACCTCTTCTTATATTTCTCAGTTTTAGTTTTCTCTTTTGCGAGCTGTGCCTCCAATTTTTCGATGTTTTTTCAGTTTCCTCTTCGAACTCCTTTGAATGCTTTCCCCTTGACGCCGTTGCCTGAAACACAAAATATTTGTAAGGATTTTTAGTAAGATTTTAGCAAGTTAGTTATCAATATGTCATTTTATGGGGACATAAACAGTTGACAATTGTCCTTCAAATAAATCTAGACTTTTTAATAAGTCTCATCAGCTAAACTTCCATTGATCTAACCTGGAGGGCCCTGGCTCACGCTGATTTTCAGGAGTTTCAGCAGTTGCAGGGGAGTTGGGAGGTGTCTCTGACTGTAGCAAAGCACTGGCCCTGTTTCTGGCTCTGGCTTTTTGCCTCTATCCATTTCTTTCTTTTTGCCCTCTTCTCTCTCTCACTGAGCTCATTGACAACCTTCTTCTTTCCAGTCTCTCTGTCTTTTTTCCATTTGTCCCTTTCTTTCTCAAGGTACTTTCTTCTTCTGTCCGGGTCAGCATCACAACGTTCTCGATATCTCCTTGCTATCTCAGCTCCTTTTGATCTCATTCCTTGAAAAACACAATTCAAAATGTTCCCTACACACTTTAATTGGTGGTCCCGGTAAACTAGGCTTGCCTTATCAAACTAGGCTTGCTGATACCGATATCATCAAAAAAAAAAAAAAATCCATATTGTGCATTCTTACTATGTATAGCATGTACTGTTATAAAATGTGTGTAATAGCTGTTGTAATATGTGTAACATTATCAGCATGTGGCCTAAACTATGCGCATGTCCTTCCTGTCATGAACCATGTCCACCCTGTCATGGAAGGCTTGCTGACAGGGTGGACAATGACAGGGTGGACTTTTTTGGCTAATGTTAGCATTTAATTAGCACATGGTGGACCTTCACTTAGCAACATGATTCAGTTAGCAAGCTGACTGTGTACTGTTCAACAAATATATTTCGAATTTCTGAAAGGTTTTTATATTAATTGATATTTCACTATGACAGAGTAGACATGTTAAGCTTGACAACATCCAACTACACACATAATATGATGAAAATTACCAAACATAAGTGTAAATACTTACTCTGCAACTAGCCACTGTTTCAGCCTCCATTGAAGAAAGACAAAGTGCTGGTAGAAATGTCACTGAAAACATCAGAGGGTTTCTCAAAGGGGCAGTTACCCCATAATGACAGGGTGGACAGCAATTTCAGGGACACATGCAAAATGTTCAATATGATTATGAAAACAGAATATACATGATCAAAATGACTCGTTTTTATCAAGTAACTTGTTGTGGACAGTAAAGCCATGTAAAAAAAAAATATTTAGTATCATTTAACCACTTATTACACACACCGTAGTTAGCAGAGCAGTGTGCGGGACATGTCAAAATCACGTACATCCAATGAAAAAAAATGGTATAAAATGAAGGAAACACATTTTAAGAGACTTATCATTGTACTGATATGTGTGCAAATGTTTGGCCACTTACAATAGGACCTCAGAGTTTCATTATTCTGCTACATTTTCATGATGACTGAGTGATTCTGATGAGGACACCAAAGGCACTTCACAGTGATATTGACTCAGATGATCCACCCACTGAAGATGATCCATCCACTGCCTCAGCCTCCGTAACTGTTGGGCAGCCCTAATCAAGATCCACACATGGATGTGCTTCACAAAATGACACTGCATACGTGTCTCCAGATGAAATCCTTCCCTTACCCAAAAGTCCACATCCCAGGGCACAAACAAAGCGAAAGTGTGTGACAACAAGAATCCTAACTGATACACTGGAAAAGCAGGCAATTGAAAGGGCTCATGAAGCGAGAAAAAATAAACAGCAGGGGAAAAACCAAAGTAACATCAAAGAAAAAGGCAAACAAAAGAAGAAACAAACCAAGAGGAAAATCATGGTGATCAGCAGCTCTGAGGAGAGTGATGTTCCCATCCCACTTGAGGACACATTTGGATATGAAGGGTCTGAGGATGAGAGTAGCGAACCAGGCTGCACATATCTGTTAGTTGGTGACTCTGTTATCACTAACTTTGCAACCAAACGCAGGAGCTACCATTATATTGGTATGGTTGAGAAGCTTGAGGGCAATGAAGTGAGTGCAAAGTTTCTTAGAAGATTCCGGGGAAACACTGCCAATGAGAAGCCCACTTTTGCTTTCAAAGAAAGTGATGTGGCATCTTTCCCACAAAGTGATGTGCTGATGAAGCTACCTCAACCTCAAAAAGCTGGAGGAACTGCACGGAGGCAGCAACACTTCGTATTTCCTTGCAACCTCGAGTGGTGGAATGTGGAGTAGTTAGTTGTTGAAAATATAAGTAAGCCATGTTTTAGTCAAATTACGTAACTATTTGTGCAGTGTTATGTTATGCTATACAATAATAGTAGCCCAACATTCTTTGCAGTGCCTGCCTGAAGAATATACCTATTTGTGTCTCATCCACCACCAACTGCACTTCAGCGTGATAAAAATCACTCTCAGGTCCAATTATTCGATGATATTTTTGTTATTGTAGACCAGTTGACAGTTGTATTTACCTTTTTTGTTTGATGGGTGGAATGTTGAACTGTTTAACTGTAACAAAAAAAAAAATCTAAAAAATAAACTTGGTTCATTGTATATTCTTTTAAGTTACCTTAAAGATCTTTTACATTTATGCTCAGATTTAAACTGGAAAAACACAAGTGGTCAGTTTACCCCCAGGTGGCTCAATTTACCCACTGACTCACATCAGTTTGGATCAATTTACCCCTAAGCTGGGGCAAGTTGAGCCAGAGGACCATTTAAAAAAAAAAAAGAAAAGAAAAAAAGTCATATTTTCATTGTCCTCCGTCCTAGATGCATTCTTATCATTTCCATTTCCAATAATGGAAACAGGAGCTGGCCACTACCGCGGGTGCTGAAACTAAATCAATCGATGTCAGGCAAATCAATCACCCACCACTTAATCAGCGCACAAGTCAATCAATCAATCAATCAATCAATCAATTTTATTTATAAAGCCCAATATCACAAATCACAATTTGCCTCACAGGGCTTTACAGCATACAACATCCCTCTGTCCTTTGGACCCTCACAGCAGATAAGGAAAAACTCCCCAAAAAAAACCCTTTAACGGGGAAAAAACGGTAGAAACCTCAGGAAGAGCAACTGAGGAGGGATCCCTCTTCCAGGACGGACAGACATGCAATAGATGTCGTACAGAACATATCAGCATAATAAATTAACAGTAATCCGTATGACACAATGAGACAGAAAGAGAGACAGAGAGAGAGAGAGAGAGAGAGAGAGAGAGAAATATGCAGGACAGGCAGTAATGACAGTAGCTTACAACAACATTAATGAAAGTAATAATATTATAGTTCTGGCTATTGTGGTACAATATGTTGAAAGTATATATTAATAGCTGGCAGTATACATGAGTGACAATAATCATATGTGTATAATAACAGTAGAAGTATGACTAATGACTAATGATGGCAGCAGCAGCAGGAGGCATCTGGCAGGACCACGGCAGCAGCACAACCACACACGTCACGCTGTCCAGGCACTGCTGCAATATGAGTTAATCTGAGAGACAGTGGAGCACAAAGGCTCCGGAGAAGAAGCCGAGTTAGTGACATCCAGAATGGCCGAGTTAGCAAGATGCAGTAATAGGATAAGAGAGAGAGAGAGAGAGAGAGAAGGAGAGAAGGTGCCCGGTGTATTATAGGGGGTCCTCCGGCAGACTAGGCCTAAGTCAGCCTAACTAGGGGCTGGTACAGGGCAAGCCTGAGCCAGCCCTAACTATAAGCTTTATCAAAGAGGAAAGTCTTAAGTCTAGTCTTAAATGTGGAGATGGTGTCTGCCTCCCGGACCGTAACAGGAAGATGATTCCACAGGAGAGGAGCCTGATAGCTGAAGGCTCTGGCTCCTGATCTACTTTTGGAGACTTTAGGGACCACGAGTAACCCTGCGTTCTCAGAGCGCAGTGTTCTGGTGGGATAATAAGGCACTATGAGCTCTCTAAGATATGATGGAGCCTGACCATTTACAGCTTTATAACTTAACAGTAGGATTTTACAGGGAGCCAGTGCAGAGAAGCTAAAACAGGAGAAATATGATCTCGTTTCTTAGCTCCTGTTAGGACACGTGCTGCTGCATTCTCAATTAGCTGGAGAGTTTTTAAGGACTTACTAGAGCTACCTGATAATAGAGAGTTACAGTAATCCAGCCTTGAGGTAACAAAAGCGTGGACCAATTTTTCTGCATCTTTTCGGGTCAGGATAGGCCTAATTTTTGCAATATTACGCAGATGAAAAAATGCAGTCCATAAGGTTTGTTTTAAATGAGAATTAAAAGACAAATCTTGATCAAATGTTACTCCGAGGTTTCTTACAGTAGTGCTAGAGGCCAGAGCAATGCCATCTAGAGAAACTATGTCATCAGATAAAGAGTCTCTGAGTTGTTTGGGGCCAAGAACAATAACTTCAGTTTTGTCTGAATTTAACATCAGGAAATTGGTGCTCATCCAAGTTTTTATGTCTTTAAGGCAGTTATGGAGTTTAGTTAATTGATTACTTTTTCTGGCTTCATCGATAAATACAACTGTGTATCATCCGCATAACAATGGAAATTTATAGAGTGATTTCTAATGATGTTACCTAAAGGAAGCATATATAGAGTAAATAGGACTGGTCCGAGCACAGAACCTTGCAGAACTCCAAAACAAACTTTAGTATGTAAGGATGATTCATTATGAACGTCAACAAACTGAAAACGATCAGATAAATTAGATTTAAACCAGCTTAGTGCAGAACCTTTTAGGCCAATTAAGTGATCCAGTCTCTGCAGTAGAATTTGATGGTCAATAGTGTCAAACGCCGCACTAAGATCTAATAAAACAAGTGCAGAGATGAGTCCTTTGTCTGAAGCAATCAAAAGATCATTTGTAATTTTAACTAGTGCTGTCTCAGTGCTATGATGCACTCTAAATCCTGACTGAAAGTCCTCAAATAAATTATTATTATGGAGAAAATCACACAGCTGGTCTGTGACTACTTTCTCAAGGATCTTTGACAGAAAGGGAAGATTAGATATTTAAGTCACCCCCACACTTACTTTTTGTCTTATTATTATTTTTCTTCCGCGAGATTTCGGTGCATAACTTGTGCCACAGCTCTGAGCGCACACAGGGTCTTCATAAAACATAGATTCAATATTCAATATGCACAGTAAGGACACGCGTTCCCCTGCAGAATGAAATTCATTCTTTTCTGTCACCAATTAATGCTAAACAATATAAATCTGAAGTATGAAATAGATCAAAATATATACGTTGCGCACTGTTGTAACATATCCTTGATTAGTGTAATACTCCATCGTAATTTACAATATATACTGATTATAATAAAAATATGGGATATAGTCAAGATGGCAGCTGGTTACAGTAATTCCAACCCCCCTTCGAGGATGTGCAGTATGTGGTTCTGAGTGAAGCAGTGGCCAATGTGGCACCTTTCCTGATCTACGAGATCTTATCTCGTAATTATGAGATCTTATTTTACTTACGAGATAAGGATCTCGTAATTAGTGTAGATAGTGTAGATAAAGTGTCTAATTTTTTTTTTTTATCCAGTGAATGCAATGTGCTTCTGTAGAAAATAGTTCTGGGTCACGCAAGTTGGTTTAAATGAAAAACCAAAATCAAATTTCAATCATGGCCCATTTTTCGATTTGCTATTTTTGATGTGAGCATAAAATCAAAAATAAGAAAAACAAACCATTTTTTGTATTTTTGAATTTGATTATTAAATGAATAATGAAAAAACAAACCATTTTTTCATTTTTTGATTTTAAATTGAAAATGGAATGAAAGAATGATACACGGACGCATAACTACACATTTGAGAAGATGTTAGTGTAACCTCTGTTTTCTCTGTAGCCTACACTTTGCTGCAAAAAGGGATGTTGCATGCTGGATTGACCCACTGGAATCACGTACTGTAGGCACACAGTTATCCGTGAGGACTCCACAGCCTCGCAGAAGGTATGTAGCCACCTGTAGAACATCTACCTTTGATAGAGTTAATAATCATCTAGCTATTGCAAGGCTTTAATACTTTCACTTATAATGTCATATTGCTCTGTGTTTATGTGTCACATAAGTTTTATTTGGTTACAGATGTCCAAGCTGCTGTGTCCTGCAAGGATTTTGGTGTTGGGGCATCTATTGCTACTTCTGCAGATCCTCTCTCTTTTTCATCAACACTAACAAAGAGACTTTCGAAGAGATATCGTCCAGACCTGGAGGAGGAGAAGGACAATCCATTAGAGGGCAGCTCTTCAGTGGAAGCTTCACAAGCTAGATGCTACCTACAGTATTACTCTGCAGACTCTGTCACAGCCTTGATAGAGTCAACTGTTTTGTCATTAGTTACTGTAATTTATCTGTGTATGTGTGTGTGCTCTGCAGACTCTGTCACAGCCTTGAACTGTTTTGTCATAAGTTACTGTAATTTATCTGTGTGTGTGTGTGTGTGTGTGTTTCTTTTAAGTTATTATATTTAAAGAATTTTAGACAGATGCATGTTGATCTTCTGATGTAGTTTAGGCTCATGCTAATTTTTATTACATTATACTGTAACATTTACTTTTGTTTTTCACTGGTGGGATTGCCTGGCTTTGAAAAAGAACAACTTCTCTCTATAATGCAGTACAGTTCAATTGCACTGCAAATGACAAAATTAAACATAACCTCTGTGACAATAGTTACTGCAGGACTGTTGTTTTTTACAGTATTAGTTTTAGCCAAGTGTGTGTGTGCGTGTGTGTGTGTGTGTGTGTGTGTGTGTGAGAATGAAAGACATGTTTATTTCTTTTGTCTGTATAGAGAAGACCAACCCACTCCCACCCACAAGATGAAAAATTTTTTTTTATTTTTTTTGATGTTGTGTGAAGTTAAAAGGAGAAAACACAGTAAAAAAAAAAATCAACCTCATAAAAATAATAAATTAGATAAAGTGTCCAATGTCAGGAGGTATGAAGAAACACACCTTCAGTCATTGTTTTGTAAACAACAACTTTGTGTGTTATCAAACAGGGTATGTGGCTGACATGGTGGAGCTCACATTTGAAAAGGTCTTTGTTGACCTGACACCATACACAGATGCTGTTTTGGCCATCCCCATTCCAGAGGACCTCACTGCACAGTTTGAGCAGGCTGATAAGGAGGAGGTAATAGCCAGCCATGTGACCTGGTTCAATCAAGGGGTGGTCTAAAACCCACATAGTGCCTTTGGGCGTCAGGAAACTCCGTGCAGTTGCCTGGGACCACAGAGGCTGGAATGGCTACCTGGATTCTGCGACCAAGGAAGCCCCAACACTAGCTCATGAAACTCCTGTTAGCCAGATACCTCTAAGGACTAAAACATTTGGACATGATATTTAGTCTTGAAAACATTTATCTCTGATGTGTGTCACACTTCCTTATATGTATTCGGCTGGAGCCTATCCCAGCTGACATTGGGCGAGGGGCGGGGTTCACCCTGGACAGGTTGCCAGGCTATCACAGGGCTAACAAATAGAGACAGAGATGCTCACATTCACACCTATGGGCAAATCAGAGTCACCAGTTAACCTAACCTGCATGTATTTGGACTGTGGGAGAAAGCTGGAGTACCCGGGAAAAAAAAGCCATGCTGATACAGGGACAACATGCAAACTTCGTACAGAAGGGCTTCCCCAGCCTGGGTTCAGACCAGGAACCCTCTGAACAGTGCTTACCACTGCACCACAGTTTCTGAAGAAATGACTCTTGTAAAGTCCTGTCTAATATGCACACTATCCGTTGATGGAAAACCTCTGCAAATCAGAAACATTTAAACCAGTTTATCTGGGTTGTGTTACTACATTTGTGGTGTGTTACAACCATTGCAAAATTATAACCACTTAAGTAAAGGAAGACCACATAACATATTTGATTTAGATTGAAACTATGACATTTTACAACAAAGCAAAAGTTACTGGTGTAATCCTCTCAGCCTTAAAGGACCATAGTCAGCATGGTATATGTTGCAGGCGTTCTGCAAAGAGTACACATTCAGGCAGACAGGCTCCAACCCAGGATGGTCTGCCATACATGGTAGCTCTTCCTCTTCCTCCTGTAGTTATCTAATAACCAACAGTGAATTACAGCTAAATGCCATGGTATCTTATAAACACGTAATCAAGACAAATTATATTAGTTTGGCTACTGAGAATGCTATCTGTGGTATCAATAAGCATAGGTAATTTAGAAAATGTAACTTGTTGCATATAATGTGGACATGGAGAATAGTGTGTTGTACAAAACACTGCAAACAGCCTTGTCTTTTGAAAACTGACTAAAGATTAATAATGCTGACAGACGTTACAGCAATGTCAGTTAAGTGTAATATAAAATATAAATGACTGCATAAAGGCAGCTGTTATGACAAGCATCTCTACTCAAAACACTGCGAATTTTACGAAAATAAAATAAATATATTTATTTTGTTAGCATCTATCAATATATCTGACTGGTCTTGTCATTTACCATCTGTAGCAATCTTCAGATGACAAATATTTCCACAGACTGTAAAAGTACACCTAAGGAGGCATGAGCGATAACTATACTCCACAATTCACAAAGTTCTTATTTACTAAAAGAGCTTCTAGTAAAGACAGAGACAGTAATGGTTGGCATTAGCCACATAGCTACATGTTAGTACTTGTGTACCAACACACACCTCAACAAACTAAGAATAAAAAGTCAAGATACACAAAATAGGAGACTTACCATTCAGAGATGTCCTGCTGCAGCTAAAGAGTTTGAACTTCTGCCTCTTCGTCTGGGTCAGATTCTGGATCGAATTCATACTGTTTAATTAGAACTTCTCTGACACCGGCCGTATCTTCTTCTTCTTCTTCTTCTTTTTCTTCTTCTAGAATTCCGGCAGGCCGTATGCAAAGAAGTATAATGCTGCCCTCCACAGGCAAAACCTAACCGTTATTCTATATTCTCACCAGTCCAGATGAATGTAGGAACTTTAAAACTGCTTTTCCAATATATTTGATGTTCTGTTCAGCTCAAAAAATGGATTGAAGAGAAAACACAGCCAGACCTAAATCTGAAAGCTCTTTGTACAACTGTTGTCTTTCACTCTTATATTTGTTGCATAAAAACACAACATGACGCACTGTTTCCAAACTGCCACACTCACACAGTCCATCTGGATGCTTCCCAACTAATTTTAGACACCCTGCAAGACAGTGACCCAGTCTCAATCTGGTTAAAACTACACCATCCCTCCGCCCGGATCTCATCCTCTATGGAATAAAAAGTGTTTCTTAAGTCTTGTAAACATGTGGAAAAGTTTCATACAGTAACTGTGTGAAAAAGTTTTGTATGCTTGCATTCATATTCATAAATTGTAAAAAAAAAAAAACAACAAAAAAAAACAACTTTTGAACAAATGCATTTTATTTTTGAATCTTCCCAGAGATCCGTAGCTGTGCATGACATTTTGTGAACAAATGAAAAAGATCTGCACAATTATGAAAATATTTTGCAGCTGTGAATCAAATTTTTTTTACAGTTATGGATCAAATTTTCACAGGTACAAAAAGTGTTACAGTAATGCATCAAATTTTCACAGGTACAAAATTTTTTTACAAGTACAAAACAGTAAACACAGAACTGAGACTGTGTGTGTCAAAAAAGTCCCACAGTTATGGATCAACCTTCAGGTACAAATCAAATCTGCAAGTACAAGTAGTTTCGACTTTGATTTGATACGTTCCTGTGAATAGCCAATCGGGACGCTGAGATTAACATATCATTTGACAATCCAATTTCCCCTCAGGGGGATTAATAAAGTATATAAAAAATTAAATTAAATTACCATCCATTCACAGAGCCAGGAGGGTGGGCCTTCTATGCTGGGTAGTACACTTGTCAGGCTTTTTTATATATTGTAAATGGATGGTTTATAAATAGCTAATACTTTCAGAATGTAAGCTAGTTTTACTAAAAGAAGGGGAAAATTTGGAACGTGTTATTTATTGGTTAATATTCAATGGATTGACCACACTGGCCAACATCTGATCAAACTGGGCAGTATGTGGCCCATGAACTAAAATTACTTTAGACACCTGTGGTGTATATCATTTAAAAAAAAAAGGACAGGAAAAGGAAAATTTGTTGTGAAATCCCCATTATTGCAGACATTAGAATTACATTCAGGTAAAATCATTCAAATTTTTATTGTGACTGACAAACACCATAACAAGTAGACATCCAGTTTGATAATGGTTTTATTACTTTATTCATAACTGACTGTACAGAGTGTAGTGTGTCGTAAAGTCCTAACAGTGTATCTTATTGGAGAGACAGCAAAATTGAGTGAGTTAGTTTTACTGCATTACAAAATGTCAGAATGCAGAAACTAACATTTCTTGCTGGATCTTGAACGCAGAAGTAAATTTTAGGGTATGCTGTCTGTGAAAATGTGCCTAAAGATATTCTAGAATGTTGATTCAGTTCCTACGTTGATTACAGACTGTCAAGTGTCTCAAGGGAAATTACAATGTCACACTGTGAGGTGAAAATAAGAAAAAAGCAAGCTGTAGGATTATGAAAAATATAAACATGAACCCCATGTCAGTTATCTTTCTACACGGGTATGGAACCTAGAAGTATGCATGCACAGGGTATAGTCATTTAGTCAGGGTTTAGTCATTTATGAAGTTATGAACAAGGACATAAAAAACAAATGCAATGCAGAAAGTAAAATGTAAATAGCAGATGTGAAAAAAAATAAATTTATTGAATTAAATATAAACTGTACATGTAATCATCATGATGTGCCTGACGAGGGTTAACTGCATGGAGATGGGTATGTAGACATAGGTTGGCCTTTACAAGCACAGTATCCTATGTAAAAACTGAATTTAAAACAAAAATATTCATACTACCTGCATGAAACAATGCACTGTAAACAGGTATATACTGTACAAAACTGTTGTTCAAGTGCTTATATCATGACTCATTAAAAATAGCATTTTTCTGTAACAGATTATGGAAAGAAGAATGTCTTGTTTCAAATTCAGGAAACAGAACACCACTCTCCTTACTATCATGGGTCATCACTGCCCCCTCCCTGTCGACATCTGGGTCAGTAAGGACATAAGGACAAGGAGATTAAACAGGGTTTGGTTAGTTCATATGTTTTTGTTAAAGGCTCTGTATACTGAAAGACAATAAATCATTAAAAACATTTTAACATTCCAGGAAAAGTTCATTACATCACCTTACGGTTTTTCATTGAAGTGTGCAAAACTCAGTGAATATTTTTTTTTTATCTCTTCTTTTACTGGTACTCTGCCAAGCTGCAAAATACACAGACATAGTAGTACATGTGGTCATTTTTATGTTGGAAGAACTAAACGCAAACTGAAGGTAAGATTGGCTGAACACAAACAAGCTATTAGAGCTGGTAATCCATTGTACCCTATGGCTCTGCATTATAAAGAAGCTAACCATGGAAGCTGTGATTCTTTAAAGATTTCTGGCATTGATCACATTGCAAACTCTATAAGGGGTGGAGACAGATTAAAAAGGCTCTTACAGAGAGAATCCTTTTGGATATATACATTGAAAGCGACCCAATATCCAGGTTTAAATGGAGAATTGGACTTTTCTCCCTTTTTGTAAAGAGTTTGGGCTCCCTGTATTATAAGGCATATTGTTTTCTTTGTTCTTGTTATTATATATTTTTTGAGGGCTGTTCTTCCTCAGTGCACTTTCAAATTTCAGTCCTTTTTCTTTAGTCTTTTTTTTTTTTTTCTGTCTTGCAGTGTTTTTATGCCTTATACACTATGAAGATATTACTGTACAATTGAAACACTTTAACAAATTGAAACACTTAGAAATTGAACTTTAGAGATATTTCCATCTTTGAGAATCTTTGGTATTTTGTATTATTGTTGTTATTTTTGCTATTATTGTATATCTCTCTCCTGTTTGTGATCTATTAAGGGTATGATGTGTGTCCTCTCTGTTACTCCTAATTGATCTGTTTGCTCACCCTAATCAGGTGAAGAGATTCCACCTGGCCATGCTGACCATGTGACTGTTTACTAGTGTTAAGAAGCTGTCTGAAGGAGAGTCTCTCTATTTGTCTTGATGAAGGCCCACACGGCCGAAACATGTCGACATTTTTAATCAGAACAAAGCCATGACTTAATAAAGGCTTTTTATTTTTCTACTCCCTGAGTGCCTTGGTTTTTTGAATTTTCTTTCTATCACTTTTTTGATCCCCACACCGAAGAGCACCAGAAGCACACTTTTTCTACACCCAGCAGCACTCCATGCACCTCATGTTGTACTATAGTAGTACATCATTACATGTTTCTGTTTACACGGTCTCTCGCTTGGCACTACAGCACAATATGGGCTTGCTGTGTGTAGGTAATGCAAGATTACCGTGCAGGTAATCTGGTTGTTATGGGGCGATTAAACAAACGATCGCACGATCAAACTCGCGCGAGTTACATACAATCACTTGCCTTTTCCTCCGAGGGCTGCTCAGTTTATTGTAATAACATGTGTACACCTGCTGTCACTGTCTACACTGCTCACTGACACCGCTAGCTTACTGTTAGCCTGCAGCCTGCAGCTCACACACAAGAGCCTCTAATGAACGAGACTGCTCTTCAACACAACGGCTCAAACCTTTCTGACCTTAACCTACAAGTAAGTTTGCAATAAGCTTGTAACACCTTTCATAAGTTATCAGTCTTCTCTGCTCCTATCGCCAAATTAATGTAGCCTCCTCAGTTAGCTCCTTAGCTATGTTGCTAGCAGAGGTAATGACAATGGAACCATCAAACCACGTACCATCAGCTCATCTCTTAGCTTATTATACTTAGATATATACTTAGACTCTACCTGCTGAGGCGGCTCAGGTCTTTTGGAGTGCAGGGAGCGCTCCTGAAGACCTTCTTTGACACTGTGGTGGCATCAGCCATCTTCTACGGAGTGGTTTGCTGGGGCAGCAGCATCTCGGCTGCAGATAGGAAGAGACTGGACAAGCTGATCCAGCTCTGTCCTGGGATGCTCTCTGGACTCTGTGCAGGTGGTGGGAGAAAGGAGGATGACAGCCAAGCTGTCATCTCTGAGGACTAAAGAATCCAATCCTCTGCAGGAGGAGATAAAAGCTCTGGCGAGCTCCTTCAGCGATAGACTGATTCACCCAAAGTGTGTGAAGGAACTCTATTGCAGGTCCTTCCTGCCTGCTGCTGTCAGACTTCAAAACTAGCACTGCTTACAATAAACTGCACCATGTACACTTTATGGACACTGTGGACACTTTATAAACACCACTATAAGCATTGCTGTCCCCCTTGTTGTTGCACATACAATATTCACTTTGCACTAAATATGCTCACCTTAATTCTTTGCTAACTTTCTATCCACTGCTCATTATTATTATTATCAAAATTATTATTATTATTACTATGATTATTAGTATTTATTACTGTTTCTTGTATTTCTTGTACTTTTTTTGCATGCCTAGTTTTTTAAGTTTTTAAATATTAATATCTTTCATTTGACTCTTTCTCCTTGACTGCTGTAACACTGGAATTTCTCAATTGTGGGATCAATAAAGGTGTATCTTATCTTATCTCTTATCATTCGCCTTCCCTCTCCGTAGTTACTTAACTTTAGGAACATATTGTTCATATACAGATAGAAAATGTTGGAGTCTTGACGCAGCATACTTACCATGAGGTTACATCGATGGTCAGCCATTGATCGCATACAACCCAGCATAGAAGGCCTGCCCTCCTGGCTCTGTGATTAGATGGTAAAGCTATATTCCTGATTGGATAGTCAAATGATATGTTAATCTCAGCGTCCCGATTGGCTATTCACAGGAACGTGTCAAACAAAAGTCAAAACTACTTGTACTTGCAGATTTGATTTGTACCTGAAGGTTGATCCATAACTGTGGGACTTCGTGTTTACTGTTTTGTACCTGTAAAAAAAAATTTGTACCTGTGAAAATTTGATGCGTAACTGTAAAAAAAATTTGTACCTATGAAAATTTGATCCGTAACTGTAAAAAGAATTTGTAACTGTAAGAATTTGATTCACAACTGCAAAATATTTTCATAATTGTGCAAATCTTTTTCATTTGTTCACAAAATGACATGCACATTTACAGATCTCTGTACAGTTTCAAAAATAAAATGGATTTGTTCAATTTTTTTTTAGAAATCCATGGATTTGAATGCAAGCATACAAAACTTTTTCACACAGTTATGAAACTTTTCCACACGTTTACAAAACTTAGGAAACACCTTTTATCCCATAATCTTCCACCTCTTACTTTTTACAGAGGGCTGTAAAGAGAAATAATGTATGCTCCTCTGCTACATAGTCCACTCTTCCTGCCACTGATACTCATAGTTTTTCTTTACTTATGCTATTGCATTCACTCTTCCCCAGAAGGATGTTCAAATCCATAGTGTCTTTTGATAAGGCTTCCTTTGCCAGAGAGTCTGCAATTTCATTTCCCTCTATTCCTGAATGGCCAGGCTGGGGCACCGAAAAGGGGGGGGAAAGGAAAAGGATTCTAGGGGCCCATGATTAAGAGGGGCCCAGAGAGGCCCCTAATAAAATTATAATACTGACAAAAAAATAATATGACACTAAGTTATTAATTAACTTATAATCACAAATATATTTTATTTGTAATGTACTGGTAACAATAATTTTATTTGGTTTGGAAACATTAACGCCCCCCCTCTCTATTTACGTAAAATGGTTCAGTCCAACTGGATCAGCTGCAGTGCGCTGGTAATTTGTCACAGACGGCGGGTAAGGAGGCGGAGACGGCAATATGCCTCAAAAATCAGGTAGCCAAAAATGGACAAAAAAGGAAGCTAAGAGAGGAGAAAGAAGCAAAGGGTCGACAGTATGCCACCCAGTATTTCAAAAAGCAAGGAGGGTTTGTTAGTGGTTTATGTGGTGGAAAGTTATGGAATATTAACTTTGCTTAACAAAGTTAATATTCAGAAGAAGGTGATCATTTTAGTTAGGGATGAGCAAGCAAACAACTTTTTTTTCTTTTTTTTCTGAACAAAAACTAACTAAAAACTTACAAATTATGGCAAAAAGGTAGTTTCTTGCAACCCTAGAATTAAGATAAAAATATTCACAAACGAAAAAACATTTCTGGTTGCTGATAAGTAGTGTTTAACTTTTGATTTAACACTAAAAATTAAAACCCTCGGTTTGACTCAGCATGTGTCACTGACACCAGACTCAGAGCGCAGCGGACCGGTGGAAAATGTCACCATCAGCATATTATTTTACATCAATAAAATCTATTTTATCATTATTTTGAGTCACATTGTTGAAAGAATTTAGTTGTCTGTGTTCAAGCAGGATAATAGGTCTCCATTCATTGCACATCGGGCTTTCTATTTCCTTGTCGGATATGGTGTTGCGCTCAAGGTCCCCCCAAAAAACGGGAGGAAACAAAAAAAGGCAGAATATTCTTTTTTTTTTCCACAATCGAATCCCGTGCCATCGAATGAAGATTCGAAACTTTGAATTTTTTGGGTCAGCCCTATAACGTACACAGAGCCAGGTCCAGGATCCTCTTCAAGTTTGTCAGGGAGGAATGTGGAAGTAGAGGAAGAGATTGTTTTTTTTTTCACAAATGTGGGAATGATAGTCAAAAATACCATCAAAATGCATAGCTTTATGTAAAATAGCATGAAAAATTTTCGGCAGCCTCCCAGCCAGCTGTGTATAAGGCCCAGTAGTCTGAATGGGCAGAAGTTCGTTGCATAGATCAGCCTCTTACTGGGCGGAACGAGCCACCCACTGAAGTCCCGCCCTACCACCTCCGGTTGTGTAGCAGTTTTCAACCGTTTTTAACACATCCTTTACTAACTTCTGCGGTGTTTGATCTTGCGGGGATGTAGCCATTTTTCTGCCATGGTTCGCGTCCTGTAGGCGATATTTTTGTGGGCATGTTACACCAAAACCTGTTTCCCCCCTGCAATATTTTTGCAAGCGCACCGTTGCTGTGGCACTGCCCAGAACGATTGTGATTGGTTGAAAGAAATACAAGCAGCTGGGGCAGCTTCTCCAATCTTAAAGTGAGAGTTGGCCCAGCCAGACCTTTCTTTTCTTGAGAAAGGTCTGGTGAGCGAGACTAAGGGCCCAGTAAAAATTCTTTTCATGGGGCCCAAAATCCCTGGTGGCGCCCCTGTGGCCAGGAACCCACAAAAAACATACATGACATCCTGATCTTTCGATCTTGACTAAACAACATAAAATCTCCCAAATCAGATCTGGGGCCTCATTTATAAAGCTTGCTTACGCACAAAACGGGGCTTGAAAGTGGCGTAAGCCACTTACCACGCAAAGGTTGTAATTTATGAAAATAAACTTGGCGGGAGAATGTGCGCACCTGTAAGCAAACTCTCAGTCATGCGTGGGCACATTTTGGAGACACTGGGAAGTGGCGACGCAGACGGCGAGGTGGAGAAGTGGAGTCAGATTTTTATTGATGTCTCGCACAAATTTAATGTCATGCTATATCCACCTTAGATCCACATTATCATTGAAATTAAATCCAGCAGCCTTATTTTGCGCTTGGAGTGAGTGATAATTGTTTCATAAAAACGTTGTAAAATGCAACTCAAATCCTGAATTGAAATTCTTTCTAAATACGTATTTAATCCGCACTGCCTCTAACGTCTCATTGTCCACTCTGTGAGCGCAGGAGGGGGAGAGGATGGCGCGACTGCATGGAATATATTTATTTATTTAGCTAAATATTTCCAGTGCATTTATCATGTCTCAAAATATAGCCATTAAGCACAACCGTTAAACTCATTTCATCAGCCCTACTTAGACATGTGCTGTTCATGACAAAACCGGCATGAAGAAACGTGTTCGCCTATTACACTTTCATCTTTGAATTGTATTTCAAATTACACGTTGTATTTTGGGACAGGGTTACCACTGGTTCATGCTGTAATTCAGGCCGGGTGTCTGATCAGACTAATTGCCATAAACATATAAATACTGCGGTGACCCTCGTGCGTAATTGCGCAAGATGGTACTGGCACATACTCCTTTTTGCCTCCACCTTTAATAAATGTGATTCTTTATGTCGCACATCAATGTCAGACATCCTCAAATATAAAAGCAACACATTAACTTCATGTTGGTAAAGGAGTAGAAATATTTGGTCTGCCATTAGATCAGACAGTCCCACAGACACAGGTGACAGCATCAGCAGCGTTGATGTGTTGCCACTTTTTTTCGTTTTCTTTTATTAGTGATCCCGCTGCTGTGGCCACCAAATAAAATCTTTCTTCAGTCCTCCACCTCCCGTTTAAGGGTGTTTAGCTCAGTCTCCGTGAAATTCCGTTTTTTGGTTCGTTTCTCACCCGTCGCATTCACGAGGTGATCTGCATGACCATTTATGGTTGAACTAGGGCGTGTAGAGAGCGGAATATGAGGCGGATCTGGGTGCGTACAAGTCCTTGAGTGGTATTTGTCCCTGCCTTTACTGCATCCCTACGCTCTTTGAGAGAGAAGAATACATTATGGGAATTACTTTCTTCACTGACATCTCCTTCCTCATCCTAAAACCCTCATCTCCAAGAGATGTAGAGTTATGAACCTCCTGAAAAACTTTAACACACATAGTTGCCTTTTCTTTGTTTTCAACTGCCTCAACACAACCATCATTCAGGGCTGGCATTGTTGATCTGACAACTTTTCCTGACATTTTTATGAATTCTGGACCAAACCTCTCTGACTGGAGTATCTGGCCCCAAAGTGCCACAAAAGGACCTCCAACTCCTCTTTTTACTATCTTTTACCGTTTTCCTTGCCACTGCCCTACACTGCTTTAAAAAAATAACATTTTCCTGAGTATGGTTTCTACGTAAAGTCTTAAACGCTTGCTTTCTCTTTTTCACTGCCTTATCACAGTCACTATTCCACCAAGGAACAATTACACGTTCCTTGGGGGCCCCTCTACAAGGAATAGTCTTTAAAGCCACCTTCAGAATCATTTTAGTTAAAGAATCATAATACTCATCAATAGATCCAGCACTATTGATTTCTCCCAAACTTTTCCCTATACCAACTTGAAATTCATCCCATTTAGCTCTAACGAAATCAAATATTTTAACTTGCTTCCCAGGATCCATAATTAAGGATCTCCCAAAATGACTTGTAATAGGAAAGTGGTCGCTGCCCATTGAATTCTTACCCAGGACATTCCACTCCCTGACTCTAGCTAAAGCTGGAGAAGCAGAAGTTAAATCAAGACATTTTAGTTAATTTTGAGTTAATTTCAAATCAAGTTGGTCTGCTGTCATTCATAATTACTAAATTATTGTTGTCTAAAAAATCCTCAATAATGATACCATTTGCATCTCTTTCCTGACTTCCCCACAGGGGATTATGGGCGTTAAATCACCTACCCAGATAACAAGGGACTCAATCTTATTTATTATTTCCTCAAGTTCAACCAAGATTAGAGGCTTGCAAGGATTATAATAATTAACTAAATGTATTTTTCCCTGAGAACTCCATATTTCTACTATTAAACATTCAAGAGATGAGTCATACTCCCAAACTTTATACTGAATCCCTGATTTAACAAAGGTTGCACACCCACTGCCTGATCTATCAGATCTATCTTTGCGCAGGCATGTATACCCTGGGATTACAAAATCCAGACAAGGTTTTAGCCAGGTCTCTTGAATACATACAAAGTCAGGTTTAATCTCTAAATCCCACATTAACTTCTTAAATTCTTGCCCATTGGCAATACGACTTCTTGCATTCCACTGAAGGATGCAAACCATCATAAAAGTTTTAAACTTCATCAACAATCAACATCCTCACAGAACTCAGTATCCTCCATATCTTCCCCCTCCTCATCCCCTAACTCAGAGGGACTTCTTGATTCCTGTCTTGATAACACTTGCCTTGCCTTCATAAACTCATGCAGTGACTGAGGAGAATACTCCTTAACACCCAAGAACCTCACTGCTGCTTCAGACACAAACTTGATAATATCTGACCTTGACTTCTTTTCACGAGCACCATAAATCACATCAACAATAAATGCTAGAAGAGACTCCTTGTTGATTACAATTTGATTAGTCATAACAGATGATGGATGATGAGAGACCAAGGACCCGCCCACAGGTATACTGCCAACATTGACTGGACCCCTGGCCCCTTCCACTCTCTTTAATGCTGCTGCATAGGAGATTTTATGTTGATCTCTGACCTCCTGGACTTGCTTTGCTTTCACAAAGTGACCACATTCTTTAAAGGAAGCCAAATGACTTCCCCCGCAGTTACAACACTTAGGAGTTGTTACTTTACATTCCTGGATGTCATGATCCTCTCCACACTTAGTACATCATCTATTTCCACTGCGACGCTGCCACATGTCCATACCTCTGACATTTAAAGCACTGTAAAGGTGGTCTTTTATAGGTTCTGACTTGAAAAGGTGGAGCCTAGTTTTTTAGACTAGCAAGATGGCACCGTTGTGTGTGGCTGGTCATCTGCCTCTGCTACCTTTTCTGTGTATTGTCCTGTTTCCACTGCTTTTAGCTCAAAATGTGTCAGCGCTACTGGTGTATGATCGCCTGACGCTTTTAAATATTCGTTTTTCTGTCAAAACACTACCGATCCATGACGCCAGCGGACAGTCAAAGACACCGCCGCCTATGTTGGCGTCTATACCTTCTTACCTGCGGCAGCCACCCAGCGGGTTGCCACACAACAGCTGACGCAGGAGACGGGGAAGGAGAAGTGGAGTAATACTTTCTTTGGATTTTCTTCTGTTGATGGAAACCTGGCTTAAACCAGGTGAAAACAGCGCCTTCTCAGAGCTCCTCCCACCCGGCTGTTCGTTCTTCAACTCACCACGACTGTCTGGACCGGGGGGGTGGTTTTAAATGCCGGCTTCTTCCCACAAATACTTACATCTGAGCTGCAGTTGTTTGTGGTGGAGCTCACAAGTCCGGTGTTATGTGCTGTTGTTTATCGCCCTCCCAAATATAATAAAGACTTCATTCATGAGTTTTCTGAGTTTCTAGCAGACATTCTCCCTAAATATGATAATCTTCTGATCTGTGAGGACTTTAATGTTCATGTTTGTTGTCCATCTGATCAATTAGCAATTGATTTTAAGAGACTTTTGGCAACTTTTAATTTAGTGCAATCAGTGGATAAACCTACACACCATCTTGAACACACCTTGGATCTTATGATTTCTTCTGGGCTTTCAATTTCCCTCAAAGAGATTTCTGAGACAGCTATCTCAGATCATTTCCCTATTATTTTTGAGGTTATAGCCCCCCCATCTGCCAGCAAGCCTCTTGCCCCATCCTGTTGTCGCCGCATCATCACCTCCTCCACGGCTGATGAATTTTCTGCTGCATTTAGGGACTCTCAGTTTTCTACATTGACTGGATTGGTTTTCCCCCTCAACCCAGATAACATGTTTTCCTCCTTCTACACCACCTGCTCCGGGATTCTGGATTCTGTTGCCCCTTTTCTACAAAAATCTGCCAAGCCAAGAACGGATCCCTGGCTAAATGACACCACCTGTGCCATTAAGCAAAGGTGCAGGCAGGCAGAACGAAGGTGGAAAAAGGACAAACTACATGTGTCTTTGGAAATATTAAGGGACTGTCTAACTGATTATCAGAGGGCTGTAAGGGAGGCAAAAGTATCAGTATCTCTCCGATATTATTTCCACCAACACTGTCATTGTCCCAGGGTGCTATTTAATACAATCAATTCTGTTGTAAACCCACTTACTTCCACTGTGACTGATGTCTCAACTACCACTTGTGAGAAATTTCTTTCCTTTTTCTTTGACAAAGTAGATTCTGTTAGATTACCAGCAAGAGCTGTAATAAGGATTTGAACGTTATCCCAGCTCATTCTGCTGTGTTTGAGCAGTTTGAACTGGTCTCTCTTCCCTCCCTTGCTGATATAGTGAAATCCCTGAAGCCTACAAACTGTCCACTGGATGTTGTTCCTACCAGAGTACTGAAATCGGCTCTTAATACTGTAGGGCCTAGTCTTTTAGTTTTAATAAACACCTGACTTAGTTTAGGAACTGTCCCAACTGCTTTTAAACATGCCGTAGTTAGGCCCCTTCTTAAAAAACCTCATCTTGACCCTTCAGTGTTATCTAAATTTAGACCTGTTTCTCATCTGCCTTTTCTTTCTTAAGTGTTAGAAAATGCTGTTTTTAAACACTTGCAGTCTTTTCTAGAAAATAACTCTATTTTTCAGAAATTCCAGTCTGGGTTTAGGTCTCATCACAGCACTGAGTCGGCTCTGTTAAAGGTGCACAATGATATTGCACTGTCTGTTGACGCCAAGTGTCCCGTTGTCTTAGTGCTGCTTGATCTCACGGCAGCCTTTGACACGGTTGACCATACAGTCGTGCTGTCACGCCTGAACCACTATGTTGGCATTCATGGCACTGCACTTAAGTGGCTTATGTCTTATTTATCTGATAGAAGCTTTTCTGTAATGGTTGGTGACCTGTCCTCCTTTAGTGCCAACCTCTCCTGTGAGGTCCCACAGGGTTCTATTCTTGGCCATATGCTTTTTTCATTATATATGTTACCACTTGGGTCAATTATAGCCAGATACAATCTATCTTTTCACTGCTATGAAGATGACTTGTAAATCTATCTGCCATTGAAGCCAAAAGATAATAATGCACTAAGTTCCGTACTTGACTGTATTGTTGATCAAGAATTGGTTAACTCAAAATTTTCTTCATTTAAATGAGGATAAGACAGAGTGCATTGTGTTTGGGGATACTGGGACGACCGGCTTGGGCGCCTTGCATTCTACATGTATCCCTACGGTCAGAAATTTGGGGGTAATTTTTGACAACCATTTGAAATTTGATAAACAAATTGACACTGTTGTTAAGACAAGCTTTTTCCAGCTACGTCTTTTAGCCAGAGTTAAAACATTTTTAAGCCGTCATGACCTTGAAAAAGCTATTCATGCTTTTATTAGTTCTAGACTCGACTACTGCAATGCACTGTATATTGGCGTCTCCCAGTCTGCTCTTAGCCACCTTCAACTTGTGCAAAATGCAGCTGCGCGCTTTTTAAATAACACTTACAGACGAGAGCACATTAGTCCTGTCCTTTGTTCCCTCCACTGGCTCCCACTTCATTTTAGAATTGTTTATGCTAACTGTCCGTGAGCGTGGCAGGGCTCTAAGGTCCTCTAACCAACTCTTGTTGGAAGAGCCCAGGTGTAAATATAAACACTGGGCTGACCGAGTTTTTTCTGTTGCTGCACCCAGGCTCTGGAATAAACTCCCCACTGACATATGTCTTGCCTCTGACCTGAGCCTCTTCAAATCTAAACTGAAAACTTATTTATTTAGGATGGCTTTTAATACTCACGAATGTGGTGACACTCCTATTTTATTTTATTTTATTTTATTTTATTGTTTTATCCTTTTATTTGTTGTTGTTTTTTGGGGGTTTTTTTTGTTTTTTTATTCATGAATCTGTTGTGTGTTGTGTTTTTAACTGTTTTTTTTTTTTTAATTTCTTGTGAAGCACTTTGTAAAGTGCCATATAAATAAAGTACAAAGTACAAGACAGACATCCTATGAACACCTGAGCTGGAAGTACACTTCCATCAAAGGTAAGCAACACAGGGGTATTTTATTTCCACGTTCACTGGCTTTGAGCTGCTTCACATCAGTTACTTTACCTCCTTTTATATTTTCCTTAATTTTTCTCTCAGACGTATCAGCCCACACACCATAAATGACACCTTTAATCTCATTTTTCTTTACAGGGACCACTTCCACCTTTTTCCCTCCTATTTTCCTGATTTTCTTTGCTAGTCCTAATTGATCCACATTTTTACATATCACAAAAGAATCCGAGCATAAATCCCCTCACCAACACATTTCAAGGACTCAGCCACTTTAAGAGGATTCATCGCTCGAAACCCTCCTGCTACCTGATCTTTTCATTTAAAAAAGACCCGATATTCTTCCACAGCCCTGGGCATTTTCACCGCCCTGTCTCCCTCCATCTCTGAGGAAGTAGCAGATCGATCACGTTTTGAGACTGATTTCCTCCTCTCCACTTTTTCCCAACTGTGGTTACTTCCCTCTCCTTCCCTCATGGCCGAAGCCATGCAAAAAACAGACTACAAGCACGAAACCAGCACTACAACAGAAGATACAAACAAAACAACTGCGTCCTCCTGGCACACCAGCCAAGGAGAAGTAGCGTATAAGTGCCACTACTGGACCTATACAGGCTGTCGGCCAACACTCACGCAACCACCCCCCACTCGACCTACCAGGAGCACAATCAAATACACAAAACTGTATTAAACAGTTTAAACAAATCACAAACAACAATCAGTCGTTCAATGCAATTCCACGTGCAAACATTCTAACCATGTGTATTGAAATCTGTCGACCCGGAAGCACAGCCAGGGCGTTTTTCACTAGCCATATTAATCGGGCACTGTAAACACGAAAGCCCAGGGCTCAGCTTAAGCCGCACCCCCTTCCAGAGAGGGGCGTGCTCAAACACAATTCATTTGCATTTAAAGCTACAGACACAGAAACAGCCTTTTCTGAGCAGGGCTGAAACAGAGGGGTTTATAGACATGCTGAAATCCAGGGCTGGAATGGATTTTTAGCAAGAAACTTGTTTTGGGGACCTCTATAACCCATATAAACTTGCTGAAAAGGAGTATAATATGTGCCATTTAAACTTTTAACAAGGAAGTAACGTACTGTAGCAACCCTTCACAATGATGCTAATGAGGCATGAACGCGTTTGCTGGTTCTTTATTCCTTCTCTTAAACACAGGTTACTGTGGGCTGTAACCAACGCCAAAACAAGAAACCTGTTACTCATCTGTCTTCTCATTAGCAGCGCTCTAGCAACTCCCCCTCCTAGCCTCCCCACACACAGTAGCAGGCATATCTACAACCTTCTTTTCAAGCCTCTGCGAATCACAGGTTTTTATCTCACACAGGTCTCTGTCATAGGTGCTACTATTGATTGACAGGCTTCACAACGTCACAAAGTTCACTGACATTAGGGCAAACTCAATAACTGCCATAACAGACTTTCTGCTGTAGCTGAATCCATTCCCATAACATCACCCTGTCCATTACAGTACAGTGTATGGCTGAGCTTCCAACACTACTCTCAGGCATCAGTGAAGGGAGCTCCACTGCTAAAAGCTAGTAACTATGGAGATTCAGTGTAGTCTGCTGATTCAAAAGACTTTTTTATGAAAGATTTTCTCATTATTGTGCTGAACAATGTAAAGCTAGAGCATACACAGTACACTCAATACTAAATCACCTGTCTTGCTCCTGACAGCCTGCAGCACATACAGTACAGGCCAAAAGTTTGGACACACCTTCTCATTCAATGCGTTTTCTTTATTTTCATGACTATTTACATTGTAGATTCTCACTGAAGGCATCAAAACTATGAATGACACATGTGGAGTTATGAACTTAACAAAAAAAGGTGAAATAACTGAAAACATGTTTTATATTCTAGTTTCTTCAAAATAGCCACCCTTTGCTCTGATTACTGCTTTGCACACTCTTGGCATTCTCTCCATGAGCTTCAAGAGGTAGTCACCTGAAATGGTTTTCCAACAGTCTTGAAGGAGTTCCCAGAGGTGTTTAGCACTTGTTGGCCCCTTTGCCTTCACTCTGCGGTCCAGCTCACCCCAAACCATCTCAGGTCCGGTGACTGTGGAGGCCAGGTCATCTGCCGCAGCACTCCATCACTCTCCTTCTTGGTCAAATAGCCCTTACACAGCCTGGAGGTGTGTTTGGGGTCATTATCCTGTTGAAAAATAAATGATCGTCCAACTAAACGCAAACCGAATGGGATGGCATGTCGCTGCAGGATGCTGTGGTAGCCATGCTGGTTCAGTGTGCCTTCAATTTTGAATAAATCCCCAACAGTGTCACCAGCAAAACACCCCCACACCATCACACCTCCTCCTCCATGCTTCACAGTGGGAACCAGGCATGTGGAATCCATCCGTTCACCTTTTCTGCGTCTCACAAAGACACAGCAGTTGGAACCAAAGATCTCAAATTTGGACTCATCAGACCAAAGCACAGATTTCCACTGGTCTAATATCCATTCCTTGTGTTTCTTGGCCCAAACAAATCTCTTCTGCTTGTTGCCTCTCCTTAGCAGTGGTTTCCTAGCAGCTATTTGACCATGAAGGCCTGATTCGCGCAGTCTCCTCTTAACAGTTGTTCTAGAGATGGGTCTGCTGCTAGAACTCTGTGTGGCATTCATCTGGTCTCTGATCTGAGCTGCTGTTAACTTGCGATTTCTGAGGCTGGTGACTCGGATGAACTTATCCTCAGAAGCAGAGGTGACTCTTGGTCTTCCTTTCCTGGGTCGGTCCTCATGTGTGCCTGTTTCGTTGTAGCGCTTGATGGTTTTTGCGACTCCACTTGGGGACACATTTAAAGTTTTTGCAATTTTCCGGACTGACTGACCTTCATTTCTTAAAGTAATGATGGCCACTCGTTTTTCTTTAGTTAGCTGATTGGTTCTTGCCATAATATGAATTTTAACAGTTGTCCAATAGGGCTGTCGGCTGTGTATTAACCTGACTTCTGCACAACACAACTGATGGTCCCAACCCCATTGATAAAGCAAGAAATTCCACTAATTAACCCTGATAAGGCACACCTGTGAAGTGGAAAACATTTCAGGTGACTACCTCTTGAAGCTCATGGAGAGAATGCCAAGAGTGTGCAAAGCAGTAATCAGAGCAAAGGGTGGCTATTTTGAAGAAACTAGAATATAAAACATGTTTTCAGTTATTTCACCTTTTTTTGTTAAGTACATAACTCTACATGTGTTCATTCATAGTTTTGATGCCTTCAGTGAGAATCTACAATGTAAATAGTCATGAAATAAAGAAAACGCATTGAATGAGAAGGTGTGTCCAAACTTTTGACCTGTACTGTAGGTCACATGATAACAGCATCCTGGCTCACAGTTAGGCCTGCTATAGACAAATTATAGTGTGTTAGTTTGTATAGGTATAAGTATGAACAATGAAAGAAAACAGCCTGCAATAAGTAATGTCGCTTGAGTCAGCGTCAGCTGGAGCTGAAGACTTGCGTGGAGTTTGAAAGTAGTGACCTTAGCAGACCTCTGTAGCCCACTCCTCAAGCACTCTAAGCTGCTTGAGGTTACACATGTGGTTAGATTTTTCTCTAAGTACTGACCAAGTTCATCACCTCACCAGCACCTCCAGCTCTAAAGTTCATGCTGTACACAGGGCATTTGAAAAATCTCTTTTGCAATCCATGGAAGCATATTGCATTCACTTGACAAATAAAAAAAAAAACTGTTTTTCTGAGTATTTTTTTTCTGTTTTTCGGAGTAAGTTATTTATTTTTATGTTTTTTGGTGTATTTTTTCTGTTCTCCTGAGTAATATTTTCTGTTTTTCTGAGGGGTTTTTTTGTTTTTCTGAGTACTTTTTTCCCTGTTTTAGTGGTATTTTTCTGTTTTTCGGTTGTTGTTGTTTTTTCTGGGTTTTTTTGGTAATTTTTTTCCTGTTTTTCGTGGTAATTTTTTTTCTGAACGAGACGAGATACTTCAAAATCTTGCAAGAAGCTCCCATCTGGCACCTGCAAGTGACCCCTGCATCCATGGTGACTGCTCATGGATGTATTTTGCATCCGTGCTCCTGCTCCTAGACAGTTTCAACTATGGGATCAATAAGGGTAAGGCACGTAATTAGTTACACACAGGGTATGATAATCTAGCTATGTTTTCGACTGCATCCTTCTAGTGTAGACCTATCGCTCAATGTAACAGGTTAGGTTAGTAACAGGTTGTAACAACGATGGCTGACAAACATGTATGGGCATGATTTCAGTTGTCAGGTAAGCCTTGTGGCCTGGCCTATGTTAGCAAAACAACACGACCATTGAAGACTAGAATTTCAGAGCACCGATCGAACATAAGGGCTCATGACACAAGAAGCCCAGTTGCATTATACTTCACACACTGTGGCATTGAACTAGTTAAAACCCCCAGTCGAGGGGGAGGACATCAATTCGCTGTTACTGAGGACAGAGGCTTCTGGATTTACACTTTGGACACTTTGGCTCCCAAAGGTCTCAATGAGGACTTTGATTTGAGACCCTTCCTGTAGTCTCTCTTGGCAGGGGTGGGTTCTTGTATGTGTGTGTGTGTGCGTGTGTGTGTTGCAGCTGCTGCATTTCCCTGTGTTGATATTGTACACTTCATGCATAGCTGTAGTCCATATGTATCTATTCGCCCCCTTTTTTTTTGGTTTATCACTTTGTTTTTATTTTTTACATGAGACGCCTCATACTCAGTTTTATCTTCTTGATATCACATTTTTATGACGGTCTTCACCTGATGTTTTACTTATGTGATCGTCAAATTGTTCAGACTCTAGCTACATACACCCAACTTTGAACTTGTCATATTAGGTGTATATTGAAGCGGATTGTTCACTGTATTTGCTGTATCTATTGTCTGGCTTATATTGTAATACATTGTAGATATTGTATAAACTGTTTAAATTTTTTGCTATCACGTGACTATCAGGTGACCCTCTGAAGGAGTATTTGTAGGTGCTCAATCACTGCAGGTGGTAGTCTGAGGAAGGGCCTTGTGCCCGAAACGTCACCCATCCTATGAAGTGATTAAATTTTATTTGCATTGGAGCTTTTCTGGTGTGCGGACTTCTTTTCCTTTATTTTACACGTTTGACTTTTTTGTCCAGCACCCAATCCTTATTTTTGGATGTGCACGCTTCCCCATCTGTAACAGGCTAGGAGCATCTCATTGGGCTGATGAAAAAATAATATTTTAATCAAATTATTAATAGTTCCATCAACTACAATATCAACGACAGGATCAATATACATTTCTAATGAAAATCAATGTAAATTTTGTATAGTATGTGCTCCACATTCAGGTACAGAACCATGACTGGTTTACTTGTCAATTCACATTGACAGGTACAAATTTAAAAAAAAAAATGTGTAAAAAAAAATCAAATTTAACATAAACCTTCTGTATGATACATACCAAGAGTTGTGGGGATTTTAAAGATTGGTGGTATAGAAGTATACCACCAAAAACAGAAACATAAACTCAGAAATGGCAGCAAAAAGACAGCTGATGAAGAGGAGGAGGAAGAGGAGATTGTTAATAACACAAAATGAATTTCTAAGAAGGGAGTGTCATATTAATTAAACGCATCAGCCCGTAACTGATTAACAACACAAACAAATTGGCCCCGAGCAGTCTCACATCTTCCCTGGCATTTTACATAGACACAGCAAACAGAGGAATTGGACTTTTGGAATTAACAAGTCTGTTAAAATCTGGGTCATAAAATTACCAAACAGTTTCATATCAGAACAACAGCTGACTTCAAAAGAAAAAAAAACTGTTTATCACCCCTTCACCTTTAAAAACTTCTGATGATCAAACACATATAGGCTCTGTGACAAAGTGTCAAAGCGACTGACAGTGATATAGCCACCCTATGCAGGGACGTAACTTCAGATTCCCTTAAAATCTTGTTTTTGCTGACCTCAAGGGGTTTCATGTCTGACCTTGCTGCAGTAAAGTAAAGGTAGTCCCAAGACCCCAAGAAACATCATCTGTCACATGATCCTGAAGGTGTGGTTACAAAAACAACAGAACACACTTCTCACCACTTCTCACTACACCCTTCAGTGACGATGGTTCTGGTCAGAGGTGAGAGGTCTGAAGACCAGGAAAGGCAGTAAAATTGCTTTTAAGCCTGGTGTTAAGCTCTTTTAAACTTCGAAAACTGATTTTATTTGCCCCTTAGGGGCAGTGCAAACAAGTTGTGTGCACAACACTTTTTTTAAACAGCTGCCTGCTGCAGCTGAATGAGACTTGCCGAGGGCACCGAATGTGCTCGAACCACCGCTAAGTGTGGTGATAAATCCCATGAACAGAAACCACTGATAAATTGATCATACTTGTAAGTATTATGTGAGTATCCAAACCATGGCATACTGTATGTTTTTTTTCTTTCATGTGTTTTTTTTTTTAATTATATATGATGTTTGCTACTATGTTGGTCTGAATGAAAATTTATCATCACTTATACTTACAATATTAAAATGAAAACTGATGTTGCGTTCACGTGTGTGCGCTCAGGGTGATCGGTGGTCTCAGAAGAGCAGCAGTCTCGTCAGTACTGATGTCCAGATCAAGAAGAGAACTGCAGGCATTGCAAATTCCCAGTCTGAGCAGCAAAGACTCCTCATCCGTTGGCATTGCTTTGCATTTGAAGCAACTACACCACCAGGTTTCCAGTGCTCGACTCCGGTATTCTGCGGCTGGCTGAGGCTCATGAGCTGTGGCGGCTGCTTCGTCCAGTAGCCTGAGTTCCGTCCGTATACTCGGGCTCGAACAAATACGGCTCAACAAAGAAATGCTGTTCCTCCTCAATTTCAAAGTCTTCAGACATGTTGGGCTGTCCTTTGCTAAAAGACCGTAGTGCAAATTATCCTTTAGCGACTGTGGCTACCGTTGTCTCTCCCTGCGGTGCACGTGTCACGTGATGTAAACACGGGTAAGCAAAGGCGCGCACACGTGAGTGTGGAGCACAGAGAAGCAGTCAGAGCTACAGGCTACAGTGAGGCTAAAAACAGAGTTCATATGATGTTTTTTGAAACAACTTTTTATGTCGCAGCTGCAGCACACTTGGATCACTACGGATGACCAGTGTGGAGATACTTTGTGGATTCAATTTTGTGTACTTGGACGTTAGTCTGAGACGCTGTCTGCAAGGGATGAGAGGACTCTTAAACTTCACCAGGGCCTCCATCGGCATGAGGGAGAGTAGATAATGGCTGAATTTTCATTTTTGGGTGCACTATCCCTTTAGGGTAGCCTGGGAACAAGATCTAGGACCTATATCTGAGGACAAATAGGTTTCTATCCTTTAAAGAATACATAAATCCTCACTTTGCAAAAGACATTGCTCATTACAATTGACGGTGGTCCATAGGGCCCACATGTCTGAGGTTAAACTCTCAAGCATCTACCCTGATACAACCCCCACCTGTGACAAATGCAAAAATGATGAGGTCACCCTGATCCATATATACTGGCTGTGCCCTCACCTACAAAAATTTTGAAAAGATATCTTCCATACCCCGTCTAAAATCCTAGAAATTAGAGGTAGACCCTATTGTTGCCTTGTTTGACATTGCTGTGGAGATGACCCACACCTGACATCTGCAGAGCACTTTTGCTTTGCTCTTGGCTAGGCGTGCCATCTTGCTCAAATGGAAGGAGGCTGCCCTGCCCACATGTGGCCGGTGGCTTTGAGACATAATGCCCTGCCTAAAATTAGAGATGCTGCGCTTCTTTGCCAGTGGTTCAGAGTATAGGGGCGATTCTAGGATCAGAGGTTTAGGAGTGCTGAGCACCCAAAGAGCTGCCCGGCCAGGCAAGATAAATTTCACTGTTTTGTACATTTTAACGCAATTTCATTCCCACATTTGTGAAAGAAAAGCACAACACTTTTTGGGAAAGTCTGTGACTAAACTATCAAATCTGATAAAGGTTATTTAAATGCTGAGCCACAGCAAAAGAGGAATTGATTGGAATCATAAAAGAAACATATCATAACCCTAATTTCTGGGGGAGAATAACTCATTTTGATACAGCAGCTCCTCAACATACACATAAACAGTATGTATGTTTCTGGAGTAAACCAGCCCCCTATAGTGAGTACCAAAAATAGACCTTGGACTTATTTTTTGGACTTTTATTTGAAATGCAATGCACAACATATAACATTAACACATTAAAAGTAATTGACTTTTTCAATGTTCTCTCTGCCTTTTTCCTTCTTGTCTGTATTATATAATACAAATACATAAATAAAAATACACTTAAAAAAAGAAAAGTGCTTGAAATCCACAAAATAATAAAAAGAGGTCAAAACCATACAGTACTTGGTTGAAATGTAATATTTTAACAACAAAAATACAGCAGCACCCTCCCCTCCCCCCTTGCCTCAAAAATGGTTTGATCCACCCCAACCCTCCAACCTTTCCCCGACTCGGGCTCTGAGCGCTCTATCTGCGCAGAGCAATGCGCTGCCTTCCAGAGTTGGTGATATGCAGTAGCGGTGTAAGTACCTGGCTTAAACCAGGATACGTGGCACATTTCTTAACTTCTACCACTCAATACCAACACATTATTATCATTACCAGTCCTCATTTTTGCTGCATTTAATCGTAGGTCACTGTTTATGTTGTTAAGTAGGAGTTAGCTGACGTTTTTTCTAGCTAGGAAACGTTACAGGTGGTCAGTACCACTGTCCTCTGTTTGAATTGGAATGAGAGAAGCTAGCTGTTGTGTCATGTGCATGTGTTAATATTAAAGCCAAGGTGCTACTGACTAGCTAACCGACTGGATGCCCATTAACATTGTAACTCCATTGTGTGTGTGTGTGTGTGTGTGTGTGTGTGTGTGTGTGTGTGCATACATTGTACCATAGGCAGGGTTGCCTCTCTTTTATTATTTTATTATTATTATTTTGTAGATTTCAAGCACTTTTCTTTTTTGAAGTATATTTTTATTTATGTATTTGTATTATATAATACAGACAACCACAAAATAATAAAAGAGGTCAAACCATACAGTCACTTGAGTCTGAAATGTAATATTTTATACTATTTTGAAAGATCTATGTTTAATATTCTAACTGTTTAATGTGTGTACTTTGACCGGATGGCCGATCGTGTATACTTGCTGGGCGTTTACTGTGGATTAACACCATGGACCGTGGAACGCATCTGAACAAGGGGGGGGCATAATTTCAAGTCACGCGGAGGGGGTGGGGGGGCATATGCATTGAAACAGACAATATTACTGATGTATTAAATAACGTTGCGGAGCACTTTTTTTATTCCGACGCCACACAGTCACATCTACAGTACACGCATGAACACGAACACATGCTTGCTCAGATTAACCCCTCTGATCCCACTCTAACATTCACACACAACAGGCCAAGCCTATTTATAGCTACATAAAGGCACAGATGAGGCCACAGTGGAAGCTGGAGTAATTTGATCATTTTGTTTTTTCTGTTTACTTGAAGAAAATCAGATATCGACTTCTGTCTCTTCATTTTCCCAGATGCAGCCAGCGCAGGTGCCCGCCGTTAGCTCGCGACGCTCATGCGTGACGTATTGATAAACTATGCTATTGATAGGCACACTAATATCAAATCAATGTGCAGCAGTCAGTGGGAGTTTTTTTTTTATCGGCAGCAGTTGGTGAGAGTGAGTGAAGGTGTGTGGTGAAAACACAGATAGGCTACAACTTAGGCTTTTATTCATATAAAATAGTTTGTCAGAGTAGAGCCCTGCGCGGGACTGTTTTCTTCATCACGCTCCTGCCCGCTCCGCTGAATTTCTGACCATTACCGCCCGCAACCGCAACGTGTGTGTTACACTCCCATCCGCTCCCGCAATGTGTATGTCCATTCCCGCAAAACTCTGAGAATTTATGCCCGCACAATAATAGAGATGCACTGATTTTGTGTCTTCACCCGTCCCGCAGGAGAAAACACGTCATTTTATAGGCTATTAATAAAGAGATTCATGGGGTTGTTTGTTTCGTTCCCCTGGCCTGCATGTCTTTTGACGCACTGGTCAAGAATAGCGCTCCTATTTCATTGTTTTAATTTAGTTTTTAATGAAATAAAGGCTGTTTCATATTCTATTCTCCTCCTCTGTATTTATTTAGGCTATTTTCTACCTTTATATAATCACGCAGTGATTGAGGTTAAGGCAAGCCCGGCGCCAGGATGAAGTTACTGAGGGAGCGGTTAAAAATTACGAGGGGGCAAATTTTTATTATGCAACATAGGTTCACACAGTGAGTTATAAAGAGCGCGCAGACGTGCGTAATAGTCGCTCGTAATGAGAGCTTGTCGCCGGTGAAACACAATAAACTGCACGTCTTCTTTCATGTTTGTCTGATGACAGATGGAGCTGCTGACAGACAGACAGACAGGTGGAGCAAGCGGCAAATTGGTATGAAAGCTGGTTCAGGGCATATTCGTCCACTTATGAATAAATATGAGTGTGAGTGGAAACGCTCATGCATGTGCACCAAGTTCCTGTGTTGACATCCTGTCGCTAGGCTACAGCTTCTTCTTCTTCTTCTTCTTCTTCTACTGTTTAATGGCGGTTGGCAAACAGCGAATTGGCCCATTACCGCCACCAACTGGTGGAGTGTGGATCAAAATGACTATTACTATTTGCGTTGGGTCCCGCCGGGTCTCAATACAGCCCTCTATGTCAGAGTACAAAAGTTACCGGGCCATGCCCCGGTTCCGCGGTCTATGATTAACACAACCAGACCTGCGTTGACAGCGTGGGAAAATTTCTGTCAGCAGACTATGCTGCACTTTCTCTGCTGTTACCACTGGCTTGTTTTATCAACGATTTGAAGCCCATGTGCTGAGGATTATACCGGGTGTTGTGTTACTACTGAAGCCCGATCTCCGCAGCGGGCCCAGTTCTGGGCCCGTGCCGGTAAGTCCCGCTACTTGGCGTCCTGCTCTGTCACTCTTTCTGTGGATCGCCGCAGCTAACACCACTCTAACGCTGTGGGCTCCGATCGGAGCCCCTGAGTGTAAGTGCCTGTTCCCTCACTGCTGGCTCCTACGCTTAATCTCTAAACTACCATAACTCTGTGCACCTTTAGCC
Organism: Epinephelus fuscoguttatus; assembly: GCF_011397635.1. Classification (NCBI taxonomy): domain Eukaryota; kingdom Metazoa; phylum Chordata; class Actinopteri; order Perciformes; family Serranidae; genus Epinephelus; species Epinephelus fuscoguttatus. Next base: position 3,651,841 of record NC_064761.1, read on the forward strand.
CGTGTACTGGCCTCTTCTCTATCCTCCTCCCCCAGGTATCACACACCGCAAACACAGCATGGCTCCGCTTACCTCACCCTCCGGCTGTGTCAGCTGCTCCCGCTTCGCCGAGAAGATCACAGAACTGGAGGGACGAATATCCACCCTGTACCAGATCCGTGAAGCTGAGATGTTAATGGATACCATCACCTTCGGCCCTACACAATCTGCCTCCCTCTGTGCTTGTGGCTCTGACGCAGCTCCCTCCGGTCCTGATGCTACTCCTGAGACCGCTAAAGCTGCTCCTCCTCCGGTGCCAGCTGCCGCCGCTGCTGACCCTCCCTCTGGACACCGTTTCTGACGACTCCTGGATACGACACGGGGCCAGGCCCAGGGTCCTGACCAGTTCCACTCCGGACCCTGAGCCCTGGTGCCTGGTCCCTGCTCTCGGTAGGAGAGGGAGGCGCTCCTCCCACGCGCCTCATCACAACATCCAGCTGGAGAATAAGTTTGAACCCCTCGCTTTTCCTCCTGTTGATGAGGAGTCTGAGCGTCCTCCCCCTCCTTCTTCACCTCCGGGGTCTCACGGCTCACCGTCACCTCCGAGGCCCTCTATCGCCATACATGAGCGCTCCTCTCTCCACAACACTCGAGAGGGGTCTGGCTGCAGACCTCCACGCTGTTTACACCGGCAACGCAGCGTGCTCCCGCCCCCTTTTGTATCGGTCCCTCTCCAGCCACCTCATCGCCTCTGGTGAAGTCTCCTCCACCGACCGCTTCTCCCACCTCATCCAGCCATGAGACCCCACATTCAGCATCCCCTCGCCCCCTTTTTCCTCCGACTACTTTAATTATTGGGGACTCAATTACACGACACATCCGCTTTTTTAATGCCGTAATGCATTGTTTCCCCGGAGCCACAGTCCCCGTCATCCTGGAAAAACTCCCAGATCTGCTGAACACATTGCCGTCCTCCATCCTCAGGATTATTGTTCACGTTGGAATAAATGATTCATCCCTTCGACACTCTGAGGTGACCAAATCACAGTTCAGACAACTCCTACAGTTCCTAACCAGCACCGGCAAATCCATCTTCATCAGTGGACCGCTCTCTCCTCACGGCTGTGGGATAGAAAAGTTCAGCAGAGTCCTCCAGCTCCACACCTGTCTACAGTCTGTCTGCAGGGCACTCAGTGTAGGCTTCATAGATAATTTTAACTTGTTCTGGAATCGCCAATCCTTGTTAAATCCCGACGGTATCCATCCAAACAGACTCGGCAACTATATGCTAAAAGCTAACCTGCAGCACGCTGTCCAATCATACCCACGTAACTGACTGTTTACCCACCTCACCCACTCACACACAGGTCCCTCCCTCTTCTTCTACTGTGCCTTCTCAGTGTACCACTGTCTCCGTCTACTCCCCCTATAGGCCACTGCTGTCACTACACCCCACTCCTGCTGCTTTCCCCATTGTGACCATTCTAACTGTCAGACCCTTCCGCCCTCAGTCCACTTTCAAAGTTGTAAACAAAAATAACCTCTCCTACATAAAACTGAGTGCCCCTGTCTCCTCATCCCACAAGCATGACAACACCAATACCAATTTCAGACTGTTAAACATCCGCTCACTCACGAGCAAGGGTCAGCTCATACAGGATCTTATCATGGACCATAACTTTGATTTTCTCTGTTTAACCGAAACGTGGCAACTGCCCAATGATTTTATTCCACTCAATGATTCCACTCCCCCCGGATTTATTTACAGCTGTCGACCACGTGACTCTGGCAGGGGAGGAGGTCTCGCGATGTTCTACCGCGAGAAGTGGAAAGTCCTGCCATTTTCTACCACTGCCTATCACACATTTGAGTCCATCACCTCACAGTTATCTGGCCCCATCTCCACCATCGTTGCCACCGTGTACTGTCCCCCTAAACCAAATAAGGAGTTCTTAAATGACTTTGCTCAATTCCTGACACATCTTTCCACACTCTCTCCAAACATACTAGTCCTGGGAGATTTCAATATCCACATGGACAATACCAGCAACGCTCTCACCAGAAATTTTACATCTTGCATTGACAGTTTTGGACTCCATCAACTCATCAACTTCCCAACACACTTAAAAGGACATACTCTCAATTTAATATGCTGTTCTGGTCTCTCTGCTGTCGACTGTAAGGCAATTCCCCTCCCCTTTTCCGATCACGTTAGTTTCCTTCAATGCCAACTTTGCACTTTCCAAAATCAATCTCTCTAATATTCTTTCCGTAATATTAAGGACATTAATTTGGACATTAATTTGGTCTTCTGGCATTAACTCCCTCCCCAGCACAGACAGCTTTTTCACCCCTGATGAACTAGTACTCCATTACAACAACAGGCTTCATAATCTCCTGGACTATCTTGCCCCACTTAAAACCAGATCTGTCACTTTCACCCGCTCCTCACCATGGTTCACTCCCGCTCTCAGACAACTTAAATCCAAAGGACGCCAACTGGAACGCCTCTACAATAAGACTGGTCTCACTGTGCACAAGGAAATATATCACAACTACAATCTCCACTACAAGGACTGCATCTCACAGGCTAAATCCACCTATTACTCTGATTTAATCAACTCAAACGATGGCAACTCAAGGGCCCTGTTTTCACTCCTCAGTAACATTACTCAACCCCCAGACTCACTTCCACCACAGATGTACTCTACTGCCTTTTGTAATACCTTTCTATCCTTTTTTACTGCTAAAATTAATAACATCCATCAGCAACTTGCTCCCAGCTCCTCTCACAATTCATCTTCCCTATTTCCCCCTGTGTCCCCTTCCCAGTCACTCTCAGTATTTGCTCTACCTTCCGCTTTCGAAACCACTGGTCTGATCAAAAAATCCAAATCATCAACCTGCCAATTAGACCACCTTCCAACTGCTCTTGTTAAAGCCACCGTTCCCTCTTTGGCCCCTCTCATCACGCACATAATCCATTCTTCCCTCACCACTGGAATTGTTCCCTCACCCCTCAAAACAGCTGCTGTCACCCCAATACTCAAGAAACCTGGCGCAGATCCCAATAACCACAATAACCTCAATCCCATCTCCAATCTTCCATTTCTCTCAAAGATACTAGAAAAAACTGTTGCCTCTCAGCTCCATTCCCACAATAATCTTTGATCTTTGATCAATTCCAGTCCGGTTTCCGCCCTCTCCACAGTACTGAAACGGCACTACTCAAAATCACCAACGATCTCCTCCTGGCAGCTGATTCCGGTCTCCTATCCATCCTCATCCTGCTTGACCTGAGTGGGGCCTTTGACACCATCTCACACACCACCCTCCTGGACAGACTCCTCTCTATTGGCATCGCGCATACCCCCCTCAGCTGGTTCAAATCCTACCTCTCTGGCCGCACTCAGTTCATCCAACTCAAATCATTCACATCACATCCACTCCCAGTCACCACAGGCGTGCCCCAGGGCTCTGTCCTGGGGCCCTTCCTATTCATCATTTACTTACTCTCCCTTGGCTACATCTTCCGGAAACATCACATCCACTTCCACTGCTACGCGGATGACATCCAGCTTCATATTTCCACCAAACCTGACTCCACCCTCCCATCTTCCTCCCTCACTGACTGCTTCCTTGAAATAAAATCCTGGTTTTCATCCAACTTCCTCAAACTAAACAGCGACAAAACAGAAATTCTACTCATTGGCACTAAAACCACCCTATTCAAATCCTCCAGTTTCACATTATCTATTGACAACTCTAACATTTCTCCTTCCCCACAGGTCAAGAGTCTGGGTGTCATCCTCGACAGCACACTTTCTTACACTTCTCATATCAACCACATAACCCGGTCAGCTTACTTCCATCTCCGCAACATCAACTGCCTCCGCCCCTCTCTCACACCTCACACAGCTGCCATCCTGGTCCACAGTCTCGTCACCTCCCAACTTGTCTACTGCAACTCCCTCCTGTTTGGCCTTCCACAAAAAACTCTCCATAAACTACAACTGGTACAGAATTCAGCAGCTCGCATTATCACAAGGACCCCATCCACTCACCACATCACACCAGTCCTCCAGCAGCTCCACTGGCTCCCCATCACACACCGTATCCAATACAAGATTTTACTGCTCACCTTCAAGGCCATTCACAACCTAGCCCCTCCATACCTGTCTGATCTCCTCCACATTGCCACACCCGTTCTCACACTCAGATCCTCTTCCTCCATCCACCTCTCCGTTCCTCCCGCCCGCCTGGCTACCATGGGGAGCAGAGCATTCAGCTGCTCTGCTCCACAGCTCTGGAATTCACTCCCCCTTGACCTCTGCAACACCACATCTGTCAATCTGTTCAAATCCAAACTCAAAACACATCTGTTCAGACTTGCCCATTCCACCTGATCATATGCATTACACTGTCTTACTGTCTTCCCCTCTATTTTAATGTATTGTATGATGTGTTATGATGTTTTGTATGCTGTGTTTTATCTTTGCTGTAAGGCGACCTTGAGTGGCTTGAAAGGCGCCCTAACAAATAAAATGTATTATTATTATTATTATTATTATTATTATTAAAAAGTCAATTACTGTTAATGTGTTAATGTTGTATGTTGTGCGTTGCATTTCACATAAAAGTCCAAAAAATAAGTCCAAGGTCCATTTTTGGTATGTTTGGTACTCATTATAGGGGGCTGGTTTACTCCAGAAACATACATAATGTTTATGTGTATGTTGAGGAGCTGCTGTATCAAAATGAGTTGTCTTCCCCCAGAAATTAGGATTACAATATGTTTCTTTTATGATTCCAATCCATTCCTCTGCTGTGGAATGCTGTGGCTCAGCATTTAAATAACCTTTATCAGATTCAGATTTGATGGTTTAGTTACAGACTTTCCCAAAAAGTGTTGTGCGTTTCTTTCACAAATGTGGGAATGAAACTGCTTTAAAATGTACAAAACAGTGAAATTTATCTTGCCTGGCCGGGCAGCTCTCTGGGTGCTCAGCACCCCTAAACCTCTGATCCTAGAATTGCCCCTGAGAGAGAGAGAGAGAGAGAGAGAGAGAGAGAGTTAGTGTTAATCCAAACCCAGGCCCCGACCCCTCGGCTTCCATCATAACCAGTACTATAAACTTAACTGTATGCCAACGCTTAATCCAATCCATATGGCATCAGATTTATCTGCAGGTAAATCAGCAGGATAACTATCTGCTGGCTAGATTAATAGAGTGCAGAGGAAAGTAAAAAAGGGATGAGGAAGTGTTTTAGGGCCACACTCCAGAGACCCAGAGCAGTGATCTGTGTGTAAATGTGTGTGTGAGAATGAGAGTGATACTCTGGAAATATTTTAGAGCTGCACTTGGAACCCTCAGTATATTCTGCCCCCAAATGACGCTGTTAGACTTCAAATTAAACGAGAGGTGGGTGACGTATGGTGTGTGTCATAAAATCTCTTGAATATATTGCCTGTAATACATCACATTTTGCCCTGGCGTGTGATGCTGGGACACGCTGCAATGGCTGCTTTATAAAATTTAAAGTGTAATCCTCCGTTGGCTTAATTGTTTGGATGCATGCAGCCGGCAATCAGCGGTTTGGTGGATCAATAAAACAGTTAGTGACAAGCAAAGGTGCATTTGGTGAGCTACATAGGGAGTGTGTGTGTGTGTGTGTGTGTGTGTGTGTGTGTGTGTTTGTGTGTGTGTGCGGGCATGCACATGTTAGAGAGAGAGCAAAACAGTGACTGTGTGGTCTCAGAGGGCCATGCCACTGCGGTAATGTCAGGGTTATGGATAGCCAAGTCCGCCTCTTTTCTTTCCGTGTGTGTGTGTGTGTGTGTGTGTGTGTGCATGCATGCATGCGTGAAGGCAGACTCCTCAGAGAGACTGTAATTACCAGCATGGTAAATCACCTTACAACCAGGACACACACATAGATTTGGACTGGTGCTCAGTGCTCAGCCCTGTGTGGTTTGTGTTGAAACACTTATCTTACAGTTACTTTCAACCATTCAACCAACCACATTAAAGGGATAGGTTAGTTTTTCAAATTAATATCAGCTTAAGTGTAGGCTATACTGAGCATATTACTGCTTCACCCTAATGGCAAACAGTTACAAAATCTCTTCAAAACCAGGCTTTACTGTGAAAAAACAGTGATTTAATATTGCTGAAAACAGGAGCTGCTGCCTTGAACTGTTATTTTGTTTGTGTCATTGTCTGACTTTGGTGTTTTAAAAGGTTAGTTTGGATTTTCCAAAGTCACACAATAACACTAATTAACCAACTGATTAAAGCAGTGGTAGACCAGCAGCTCTCCTGTTCAGCATGCTAAAATTACTGTTTTTCTCAATGGAGTCTGGTGGCTTAGAGGAGAGTATAGATGGGGAGGTGAAGCCATTAAAGGCTTTCCTGTCGAAGCGGGCTGTCTGACAGAAAGGTAAAGTTGTGAAAATACTCTCAATATAGCGTACATTAAAACTGATATTGATTTTTTTAGGTGCTAAAACACATTTTAGCTTTGGCTAAAATGTAAATGTAAAAACAGGTTGAGATTAATTATTTCTTGTTTTATTCTAACAACATGCACATCTCTGCTTCAAATGAACAGTCGTTTTTTTCTCAAACTTACCTTTCTTCTACAATTGCACCGAGAAGTGGCAGAAGTGAAATGTTACAATGTACCCCATGGGTGGGATTAATTTTAACAGGCAGAGGGTTAGTTGTAACAGTTGCTGGAAAATTCTGCTTAACGCAAGTTATTTAATACAATTCTAACCACATACTATAGGTTGATACTGTTTATGGATCTATCTATGATAGATACCAAACATTTGTACATCCCTCATCTAAACACCAATGCTTCATGAATGGGAAGATCAACACATAGACAGATACATAGTATGTGTGGATATTATATATTTTTCTCTTTTCATGATAAACTGATAGATACCTGTCTCTCCATCGACGTCAGGGGAAGGATAGGTATTCATAATGATCTGCCATAAGGCAGATGCCATATGACTGAGCAACTCCTCTTCTTTTGCCTGCCACTATCCACATCCCTGGCACCAAGACACAGGACCTCCCCACTCACTCTCCTATTCTTTGTTAATTTTCAATATCTCATCCTGAAAAAAAGGGGCAATAATGAGCTGTTTTTGTTTTATTATAGTTATACACCATAGGTGACTTAGTTGTAACACCGCGTTACAGCTAACCTCGCTGTGAGGAAATTTTATCAAGCCTAGCTAACACTTAGTGGAAGTTGGTTACATAGTTCAAAATGGTGCTATGTTTAAGGTAACAAGGCAGTTATTGCAATGTTATATGGTTGGTTTTGGTGACTTACATAGACAGTTAAATAACTGAAAAACAACTATGACAAATAAATTTACTTATATCAGCTGGAAGCACTGTTTGTTAGTGCACTCTGCTCACTGACACATGTCCAATTTCTGTGGAATTTCACAGGTCATTGTTTAGTAGTATTGTGGTCAACTGGCCGGAAGCACAAAAGGATCGACCAAGTGTAACCACTCAAAAAATCTGTGTTACAATTTAGCCCATGTTAGGAGGTTCCCTGCACTCCCCTACATTTCTTAGCATCTGTGGTGGTCTCCAGCCTGCTTCTCCAAACTTGGGACAAGTGACATCTACTGTATGTAATGCACTGACAATGGATAAGTACTACATACAACCCCACTTCAAAAAATCCAAACTATCCCTTTTAAAATCAACATACAACCCTTTATAATGGGTTTTATAAAGATACTAATGTCATAGTCTACTATTAATGTAACATTAGTTAGTGTACCGGAATAACTGACATTGTGGGAACTTATGCTGAACAGCTATTCTACCTCATGTTTTGGAGCATCATTGGTACATTTCTCATGTTGTCCCTTCTCTATATGAAATGCTTATAATATTACATACCATGTGGTACATAACAGCAAGAAAACACACTGTGTGAGTAAAATATATAAAAATGCTTTCAAACCAAATCACTAAACAAAACATTGCTTCAATAAAGGGACAGTCCATTAAAATAATTACACACAATTTAATTGAATGGAAGTAACCCTTTGCCAAGCCCCACGTCTTGTGATGGTCCATCAAGCTGTTTGCATAGAGCCCACACTGTCACTATTCTGCTCTCCTGAGGAAATTTCATCAAGTATTTGGAAAAACAAAAAAGCAATTTCAGTAAGAACCTGACAGAAGGGCTGACGATATTTTTTCAAAGGATATATCCAGGATGTCAAACTCACTCAGCAGAGCAAACAGGTTAAAAAGATAAAAAACAGAAGCTAAATCCTAACTACAATCTACAGATCACAGTGTAAAAGTGAACCACCACATCACTGGTGATTGCAACAGAAGACACTGAATACAAAGGGAAACCTTACTGAATTTCAGCTAACTATTTTTCATTCCAGAATTTATTGGTTCCTGTAGAGCAGGGCAGGTCTTTATTCAGTATTATAATCATTAAAAAACAAAAGCAGCACATGTATAAATTCAGTAAGCTATACCTTCAGTAGCTCAGTAGCTAGCTAGCTAGCTAGTGAGAGTTAACCTTTCACTTTAAGGGGTTTGATTTTGGTTTTGGAACGGGAACGAAATGTATATCTCCTCCAAACTTATCAGATTACGAGTATCATTAATACACAATGTGCTCATGTCCACATGTCCTCCTGTTACCATCACAGTCAACCAAGTTCGCCATCAGTTGAGGAGAATTAAGACAAACAAGTCAGCGAGTCCTGATGGTGTTCATCCCCGCACGCTATAAACTTGTGCTGTATGTTGTGTTCCATCATATTTTTTCACTCTCACTCTCTGCACCAAAAATACTAAAGCTACCAACTATGTGGAAAACATCCTGTATTGTTGGCAAGTTAAAGAGCTTAATGACCTGAGACCGATAGCTCTGACCTCTCAGATCATGAAATGTTTTGAGAGAACAATATTAGAGCCTCTTGCTATGCAGGTCCAGCCTTATCCGGATCCTCTCCAGTTTGCTTACAGGAAAGAAGTAGGGGTTGACGATGCTCTCCTGTACATGCTGCATAGCATATATAGTCATCTGGAAAAAGCTGGTAGTTCTGTTTGGTCATAGCACAACCATTGAGCTGCTAATGGATTATTTTATAGACAGGCCTCAGTTTGTTAGACAAAACAATAGACAATCTGACACACTTTCTACTAGAACTGGGGTCCCTCAGGGAACTGTTTTGGCCCCTTTCTTGTTCTCTTTATATACAGCTGACTATAGAAGCTATCATAATGGCTGTCATCTCCAAAAATATGCTGATGATTCTGCACTGGTTGACCTAATAATAAATGGTGATGATCGGCAGTGTGGAGAGGAAGTTGATAAATTTGTCAAATGGTGTGAGAGCAATTATTTAATCCTGAATGTCAGTAAAACAAAGGAGTTAGTTATTGACTTCAGAAGAAAGAAAGACAAGCCTGCTCCAGTCATCATTAATGGAAACCCAATTGAGATTGTCTCATCATATAAATACCTGGGTGTACATATTGACGAGGGCTTGAACTGGAAGATGAACACTAATGCTGTAGTCAAAAATGCTCAGACAAGATTGTTCGTATTCTGAAGTTGTATCTGAATTCTCAGAGTTTTTATCAAGTTTAGTTCTTAAATCAGATAAAGTTATTATTGTAGGTGATGTTAACATTCATGTTGACGTTGATAATGACTCCCTGGCTACCGCGTTTATCTCATTATTAGACTCCATTGGCTTCAGTCAGGGTGTACATGAACCCACTCACTGTTTTAACCGTACCCTCGATCTAGTTCTGACATATGGAATTGAAATTGATAACCTAACAGTCTTTCCACAGAATCCCTCTCTATCAGATCATTATTTAATTACTTTTGATTTCTTTTTACTCGATTACACGCCACTCAGCAACAGTTACTATACTAGATGTTTATCGGATAGTGCTGTTGCAAAATTTAAGGAAATGATTGCATTGTTGTTAAATTTAATACCATGTCCCTGAGTAACAGAGGTTTCCCGTACCATCTTTAAACTCTCCCGAATTGATCAGCTTATCGATAGCTCGCTGCAAACAACACTCGTCTCTATAGCACCTCACCTCAAATTAATTGATTGAATTGATTGATTGATACACACTTAGCACACATGCACAATGAGCTAAGCTAAGCTAACTCTTGTGCCAAAGAAGTGAAATTCTGACTGACTGATGCTCAAAAGGAACAAAATAAACCTCCTGACAGATAAAACACAAGCAGGACTTTACATATAGCCTTCCAACAACAGCCTTCCTGAAGACCTGAGGGCAGCGGAGAATGTTGATATTTTTAAAAGCAAACTCAAGATCTATCTTTTTAACCTGGCTTTTAACTGATATGCCTATTTAATTTTGCATCTTAATCTGTTTTACTTATTGGTATATCCTTTTATATTATTTTTATTTTATATATTTTATTCTATTTTATCCTGTTATTTTATCTTGTGCTCTTAACCTTTTATTTACTTCTTCCTATTGTAGTTCCATTTCTTATTTTGCATCCTTTCTCTTGTGTTTCATCACCACAAATTGAATTGATGATAGTGTTTCCCAAGTTCCTCGGTTCCTGTTTTTATTTTACTGAGTTTTATTATAATGTCATTTATTTCTCTTTATTATCTCTCTCTCTCTTTCTCTATCTCTCTCTCTCCCTCCCTCTCTCTCTGTGTGTGGGTATGTTTGTGTATATGTGGGAGGTCATTGTTTTACTTTTTTATTTTGTGAAGCAGTTTGTGTTACTGCTTCTTTGTATGAAAAGTGCTACATAAATTAAGTCTGATTGATTGATTGATTGATTGATATACACCATACCTAAACGTTATGTTATTTTACCAGCGATGCCCCCTTGTGGCGAAAATTGGGAATTGACTCCAAATATAAATATGCATAAAATTAACTGAAAAAAGGCTTTTCTTTAACAATAAACACATAAAAACTGAAACAAGTAAATCACATGATGTGACCACACATTCATGGGTGTCACAGTTGCACACCCTTAAGTCCAGTTCAGCCCAATGATTCGCAACCAGATGAAACTGTTTTAGAATGTTGCAGAGAAAAGTTGAAGCGGTGTGAACTGGCCGGTATGAGCTTGACTTAAGCAGGATGATGGTGTCACCTGCAACTCAGCTGGTCAAATCGCCAGCAACTGGTTTTACAATGCAAAGTGCTTCACCTGTTTTTTGTTGCTTGCTGCAACGGGTGCTCCGGCATAGTAAATGCCTGTTTAATCTTGATGCAAATCTCTGGTCTGAACTGGGCATAAAGGACACTGCTGCAAAGTAAAGCCTGGTATACACTGTATGATTTTAGATGTGCTGTTGTTTAATTCTAACTCCCACTGTATGAGCAAATTGTCTGTGATATAAAGCCAAAGCTCATGATTTATGTGCTCACACTATATGGTCTGATCATCAAGCCATACTTTCCCAACATACTTCCTTAACACATGCATTTGCACCATTTAAAACTCAGCTGAAAGCGAAACTTATCTAAAGCCAGACAAAAACAAAAACAATGATTTTATCTTGCTGCACACAGGAGTAGGGGAGGGCGATATGGCCCTAATTTAAGAACATAGAATTGCAACAAAATAAGTGATACAGTTTTATATATCAACAGTTTGCCTTCAAATATTCAGTAAAAACTAAACAAAAATGATCTCTCATTTCTCACTCAGAGTGGCAATCAGATCCTGTTTACAATATTAACAGTACAACAAAATAAAATCTACCACAAATTACACATTTAAACAGTTACCAAATACAAAAAAATGTACCCCCTGATATCTCTCTCTTCACATACATTCACATATATATATTTTTATATATATATATATATATATATATATATATATGTATGTATGTATGTATGTATGTATGTATACATATAGGCAAACTGAGAGCATCAGGTAAGTTTACATTACCAAAGGTTTATGACAAAATCACTTGACGACAGCGACTTCCATGTGCGCATGGCAAGAGAAGGAGAGGGAGAAACACTGTGCTGAAGAGCCGCTGAGTTCCCTCTGAGCAGTAAGTTGCTACAAGAGTCTGAGAAGTCTGAGGCTGTTCATAAAACATTTAGGATGCCACAGTTTATTCTACACTACTGAAGCTACTCCTCTTTTTGGAACCACTTTGGAGTTAGTAATAATTTCTCTTTCAGCCATGCTGGCTGTTGCCATGGGTTACAGTATGATGTCAGTATGTCAACAATTCAAAGTATTGCAAGTATTATGATAAAAATGTTTCATATCATATTAAAAATTATACCAGTATTATCGTGACTCAAGACAGTGGTAGTCCAGCATCTCCTGTGTTCAGTGTGGTAAAATGACTAATTTTGTCAATGGAGTCTGGCTTTTGAAGAGAACTTTGATAAGTTCTACCTTCAGTTCAGATTTATAGTCATGTCTTAGTGAAAGTGCATGTGTTTTGGAAGTACTGAGCATATGACCTGAAAAAATTAGATTAGAATTATAATTGCACGAGTTGTGTGAGTTTTTATGTGAGTTTTTATATAGTTAGATGTTGTTAAACACACAGACCCCACAAAATTTCCTTCCTGAATTCAACATAACATCAGGTAAGTGAGTGATATTGACTGGCACTTCGTGGGTTGAATTATTCTTTTAAGCCACACCTTTACTTCAGAACTCTTAGATAAAGGTAAAATAAAAATCTGGTCTTAAACGTAAGAATTATAACTGAAATTGTTATAAGACGTTCTGGAGCTTTTAAAAGATCCTGGTAAATGCTTGCTGTGTCTTTCAAAGGTCTTCTGTCACCAAAAAGCAACTCCTTTAGAACACATAATTTTACAATACCTCATCAGTTGTTGGCAGTTCAGCTCAGTAAAGATCTAAAATATTTTATAGATGCAAAGGTTGTAACTGTTGTCTGCAATAAAGGGGATAAGGTTACACAGGACAATATGCATTTTATTCTATATGCATATGGGCATGTAGGTATATTTAGAGCTTGTATTTATAGGCGACAGAGCACAGCATACCCTGTAATGGCTCTCATCTTTTGTGCTCATCTGTTCTGGGGCAATAAAGTCTTTATGACACCTCACTGCCCCCACCCCCAAGAATAAATATTGTCTTCTGTGAGCTGAATCAACAAACTATGTTACACTAAAAAATGACTGCATTGTTCTATTGACAAGCATTGTTTTATTAAGCCTATCAATTCAGCCCACATCTCTCCCTGCAGGTATTGAATTAGTTTGTGGGTGCCGGGCTTATTTGACACGTGAGTTTGTCTGATTACAGAGTAGTTTGCATGTGAATTATAGAGCAGATTATGACTTTGCAATGCAAGAGAAGATGGTCAATTTAACAGTAAATTGAATGGAGCGTTGTTCTCTACTGGTGAGGGGCTGCTTCCATTAAAAACTATTAGATAAATGTTTTGTTTTTGCTCGTGTTAATCATATTCAAACGATGTCCTTGGTATTTTCATCTCCGACAAGTTATTGATAACCCTTGTCATTTTTTAATTCAATCTACTTGTGGAACTTTGTATTGTTAAAAAAACTTGCTGGATTATTGTCAGAGCTCTGCTGTCTGCATATGCCACTTTTTAATTTTTTTTTATATAAGATGTGAGAAGTGACTGCTGAAATATGGCTGGCTGGCTTAAAGGGATAGTGCACCCAAAAATGAAAATTCAGCCATCATCTACTCACCCTCATGCTGACGGAGGCCCTGGCTAAGTTTCAGAGTCCTCGCATCCCTTGTGGAGATCGGCGGGGGGAGCGGCTAGCACACCTAATGGCAGATGGCGCCCCCAGACTAACGTTCAAGAACACAAAATTGAAACCACAAAATATCTCCAACATGCTCATCCATAGTGATCCAAGTGTCCTAAAGCCCAAAGCCATAAAAAGTTGTTTGGAAAAACGCCATTTGAACTCTGTTTTTAGCCTCACTGTAGCCTGTAGCTCTGACTGCTGTAGCTCCGCGCCCACGTGTGTGCGCTCAGGGTGATCGGTGATGCACGGTTTCTGAAGAGCAGCAGTCTTGTCAGTACTGATGTCCAGATTCTCAAGTGCAGGCATTACCAATTCCCAGTCTGAGCAGCAAAGACTTTCCTCATCCGTTGGCATTGCTTTGCATTTGAAACATCTACACCACCAGGTTTCCAGTGCTCGACTTCGGTATTCTGCAGCTGGCTGAGGGTTAGGCTCATGAGCTGTGAGAAGCTGAAATTAGCTTCCGATTCGGCACTTAAGGAGAAAGTTAAGGGGAAATTGGCTTAATGTGCAGTGCTACTGTTTGTCTGTTTTTTGTGACACTTCTAGATGTGAAAACATATTAGACATTTTAGGTAAGACATTATCTTTGCCTGATCCCCACTATTGTATTTGTGAAACATTTATTTTATTTGTGAAAATGCTAAAGGGGAGATTTCACCGTTTTTGTTTTATACCTAGACCTCATTAGACCAGGTCCAGATCAAAAACCACTGTACCTAGACTTCTCAAATCTGGCCTAGATTATCCTATAGAGGCTAAACACTCATTATTACACAGTTTCTGATTTGTGAAACCTTTACTCTATTTGTGAAAATGCAATAAAGACACATTTCACCGTTTTTTCAGCATATAGACCACATTGGACCAGGTCCAGATGGTTTCAATTTTGTGTTCTTGGACGTTAGTCTGGGGCACTGTCTGCTATTAGGTGTGCTGGCCGCTCCCCCCGCCGATCTCCGCAAGGGATGTGAGGACTCTAAAATTTCACCTGAGCCTCCGTCAGCATATGGGTGAGTAGATGATGGCTGAATTTTCATTTTTGGGTGCACTATCCCTTTAACTACAGCAAAGAGCATAATAAGTTAGTTATTTGACAGCAGTAAGTCCCAGGGTTTACTGTACATCTACGGCAATGGCTTTCACAAGTTCACCTAGAACTCCCAAACAGCAAGTATGTTAAGTCTGCAGTGTGATCTCTGTGCAAAAATGGCTAAATCATCCATGACAGCAATACCTTCCAGTGTGAATGGTGGATGGTTTAAGGTTCTGAGCATTTGAACTTGGCTGCAGAGTATTTTTAGGTATTAGGTCTCAGTTTTTCCTCCATTTATGTACAAAAGTAGATACGTCCATTTCAAACATTGTAAACACCACTGTCCTCACACTTCCATATGTCCTTTATTATGGCATAGACACAGTCAATAGATGGCACTAGTGGACAGAGTCAAAAGTTTCACACAAAAATAAATGAGGGAACTGTGGAGGAAGTCATAATTATGTGTCTTTTAATGGAGGCAGCTTTATAGTAGGCAGTGGTCTGTGAGGTGCGTCTGTTGTTGATGTTGTGGGATGCCATGTCAGTTTACACCTGTTACATACACTGGGTGTTTTCAAAATGCACTTCCATTTTTACAGGAAATCTACAGTCCCTGCTCGTTAAGATTCATAAAGTCTTCTTAAAAATAAATAGTATAACATCAGTAAAACACCTCATATTTATGTTTATTTTCTTGTGCAACAAATGCATGTGGTTAGGTTTATTTGTTTTTATTTATTTATTTTTTTTAAGTTACAATGATATGTATATACGTATATAAAATATAAATTGGAAAAAAGGGGAAGGAAAATAAAAAAATGAAATCACAATAAAAACCTGCAATACAATATTGCATGTTAATATAGTACATAATAATGTAAGATGAAATAATATAAGGTAATATGAGACATTATATTATAGCATGATATAATATATAATAATATACTATAAGATGATATAACATAACATAATAATCCACTATGATATAATATGATACATAACATAACCTAATACACTCAAAAAAATCATTCATTGGATGAACTCAATTAAATTGTGGGCAGGCTTTCCATCCAAAATATATATATAGGCCAAACTCAATTTTGTGCATTGTGCCAACTCAATCTAAGCACATCATTGTAATATAGTCTAATTGAGTTCAAGTAACTCGTTTTCACCAAATACTGCCTAAGTACAATTATTACATCAACAAATTGCAATACATTTTCATTTGTCCAACTCAAATTTATATAATGAACTGGTTATGAAATTATTGCATTTAGAAACTTAAATTTATTTAAGTTTAACCAACTCAATAATAAAGTGAAAACTGGAAGTCAATAAAAGCAGAATTATTTTTTTTTCAACTGTTTTTATTACTTCAATAACATTGTGGCCAAAACAGACCTCCCATTACAACATTAACCCATTACAAGTAAAATACATTGACGTAAATTTGGAATATGCAATATTCCAATTTAGACCAATTTAAAAAGGAAACATTTAGGCAAATTTGCCCATTGCTATAGTTTCTATGGTTAAATGAGCAGATCCATTTAAATTACTATCATACTACAGATGTGCCAACTGCTTGGCACAGGATGGAAGTGTCTGGTACAACTTTACAATTTAGCCTACTCTGTCATGTGTCATATTACTTAATAGTAAATTATAAACCCACACCGGGCATTTCCAACCTGTGCTTAGCAGTTGGCACATCTGTGATGACCTACTCATTTAACTATAGGAAGTACAGCAGTTGGCAAGCTTGTCAAAAATGTTGAACCATGTTAAAACCTGGAAATAGTACAGCTTTAACAGCCCTCAAGCAGTTCTCTGAACAGTGCCACAAGGACAAAGAAAACGGAGGCTTTGCACTGCACTGCTGAATACTAAAAACTGCACTGAACAAATCTATTTTTGTTACTTCCTGAGTATGGTATAGCAAACTTCTAGAAAAAAAAAAAAAAAGGCAAAAAATCAAAAAAAATCAAGGCAAATGCAAAAAAATATAAGTGCAGCTGCATTTCCTTTCCCTACAGACTGTCAGTAAAACAAAGGATACAGTTTTGCAATTACTCTTTTAAACTGAAGAGTATATTTACACATACTGTGAAAAAATGCAAGGAATACTATAATGCTACCACTCAAGACCACAGTTTCAAACACCTGATAAGGTAACCTTGTGGCATAACGTTGCCGCGAAGCAATGGTAACAAAAGCGACAGAAATGTTGAACATACAAAGTAAGAAAAACCTTAAAGCACTTACTGTACAAAAGACTTCTCTACACCTTCATTAGTACACCATCATGAAATGAAGTAGTGGGTAGTGTAGACAGGAAGGAGAAAATGGATGTGATGGTAACTTGAGATGAATTTCAGAAACAGGGAGGACGGTAAAGTAACACTTCGGGGGTTAGGATGTGAAGGTGAAGTGGGCAAAGTGTTCAAGTGCATCAAACCCATGTAATGCTAGTTTTAAACTGTCAATGCAGTCATTGCACTCCCCAAGGCAGCATATCATGTAATTTTCATTGGTACATTCAAACAGAAGCTTGCAATATTTTAAATTTCAGTTGACTGCAGCTCCGAGTTTGTCTCTGTGCAGCAGTCTGTTCTCAACTATCGCAACATTAGAAAAGGAAGCAGCCACAAGATGCCAACTGTCTTTGACTGGATGCGAAGAAAAACGTGGAGGACAATGTGTAATGAACAATGTCATGAGGGCAATTGGTCAACCAACCAAACTCTCACCTGATGTCCAGCACTTACGCAAACAGCTTGATTTTCAGCTGCTGTATTTTTGCATTCAGCTTGTGCCCATCCAAGTTCATTATGATCTTTTGGGAGAACTTGAAAGTGTACTTGAGGTTGTCTGGAAAGCTTAGATCAAGGGCATAAATGAGCCCAAACAGCATGATGAAAGCAATGATGACACTGCTGATGTTGGTGAGAACTTTGATGCCTTCGATCACAACTCCCACGTCCTCTGGCTCCTCATCCCCAGGTCTGCGGCTGACATAGATCCCATGACTCCTCAATGGCAGAGGCCTGAACAACAGCAGAAATAACCATTTTTAAATCCTTGTCTGCAGTTTTCATCTAGACATGGACATCATGATTAGCTTACAAGATATTCCTTGAGGAAAGTGTCCGGATCTTCATTGGGTGGAGAGGGATTTCAGGATACACTCTCTCCTGATGTAGATGTCACACTAAAACGGGAATAAAAACAAAAAAGACAGAAATCAGCCAAATCATTTCTCACACAAGAAGAAGAAGAAGAAGAAGAATTACGTTATCCCAATAAAGTGATGAAAATTGAAAAGTATGCTATGTGCATTTTCACGGACCGAATTGTCGATTGCCAGGACATCCCTGATCTTTTGACCCTTCACTCCTCCTTTGTTCTTGAAGATTTGTATTAACTTGTCGGAGAAGTGGTCCAGTTGTGACAAAAACTTCGACACCAGTGGTTTGGTTGTGATCCTTAAGAACTCTGCATTCACCTGAAAAATGACAAAATATAGCCATTTTTAAAAAACTTATTATCATGCAAACAACAAAGGATGCTGGATTTTTTTCAAATAGTGCATCCATTGATCATCATGGGGAAAAATACAGACATTAAAACATGCACATTGACTCACTTCATTCTCCTGAAACAGGGCAGGCCATCTGTTTTTGAAGTCCTCTATCATGGGTCTCTGCTCCACAATCTCTAGTCGTCTGTGGGAAAAGGTTTTTTCCAGTTTTGCATTTATTACCACTTCATTGTCATGCTTTTTGAGTTCTGACAGTAGGGCATTTCTCTCATTCTCCAGGCTCTCCGAGGTTTCCTCTTTTGGGTGGAGAAGGATGTAGTTCACTTCAGCCTTTCTAGGTTTCTTGATATTGGCTGCAGCTTTGCCTTGGCCTTCTCGTTTGTGTTTCAAGGAGTTCACACGGATTTCAGGATGTCCCAGTCATCCGAGCTTTGTTCGGTAGTTTTGCATTTTATATTTAAGTGACTGTTTCCATCCCCAAAATCCTGTTTTGGATCCCACTTGCCCCAAAAAAGGATGGGCCCTTGTCAGAGCAGCTGCTACCTCTTCACAAAAAAAAAAAAGATCCACAGAACAGCCATTATGGACTACCTTTAATCTAGAGCAGAAACAAGGAAAAAGGAGAACAGGGGGAAAGGCAGGGTTATTTCTTTAGACCAGGGGTTCCCAAACTTTTTCAGCTCAAGACCCATTACAGAAATTTGGTGTCTCTCCATAACCAAAAGTTGATCCTCTTTGTCACATGTGAACACACACAAACTCACAATCATGCATGCACGCAGACACACACACACAATAAATATTTGGGTTGACGAGACAGGAAGAGAAAGAGAGAGAGAGAGAGGGTGGGAGAGAAAGAGAGTGAGAAGGGAGAGAAAGAGAGAGAGAGGGGGGAGAGAAAAAGAGGGAGAGAGGGGAGAGAAAGAGAGCAGTCTCATAATTCCTTAGATGTCCATTTATGTGTTGAAAAAAAAAACACTCTCTGTTGCTAGCTCTGTGCATGAGCACACATGACACTGAAATGTAGATCTTTCTCCAGGCTTTGATGTTTGCCGTTTACCGTGACTTTTGTGTGTGTGATTTAAAAGTTTACTCCACGTATTAAAATGTACATGGGCAATCTGTGTATGGACATGGATAGCGGTAACTGCCCCTAAAATGACCATGAGTTTGCGTAAAATGTTGCAACAACAAATACCTGCTAGCCAGTTCCAAACTGCATTCTTTGCAATTCCACATCCATAAGCCTAAAAATGAAAAGAAAATTAGTACATTGCATATCAAAGAACTGACAATGACACAGATTAGCTTGGGTCAGCATTGAACAAGTAAACTTATCACTTACTATCACTAAGAGGTTGTCAAAAGTAGCTTGGTGACACTGGTTAGGCCTTTCCAGACTGACAAACTGCAAAAGATGAAATAATAGTAGAGAGAATAGAATCAATTGATTAGGATAAACAGCAGATTGATCCATAATCAGAATGGTTGGTTACAATCTTGCACAAAACAGTTCACAATGAGCCATCTACATTAAATAAACAAATCATGCTTGTGTAATTAATACTGATATTATTATAGAAACTAACAAATATGTGGCCTGCATTATTTAAAAATATATCACAATGACAAATGGCAGTGATAAATATTTTTATGCTACAAATAATTATGAATTTCATAAGTTGCAATTTTGAACACAAGTTTACAGTTTAAAACATTTTTTAAGTTGGTATTGTAACTCTCATGAGAATGAATGTAACACAAAATATTCAAATCATGATCTTATATAATTTCTTCCAAATCAAAAGGAGTTTTAATGTAAATCCAAAAAAATACAATGTCTACCTCCTTAAGACACTTGCAAATAAAACGCAAACCAGGAGACAACATCCCTCTGACAACAGAGGGGAGGCAGGCTAAGTTGACATGTTGTCACATCATGGAATGCATAATAAGCAATTTAATGTATTTCATCTTTTAATGTGATCTAAGTGTTTACGTGACAGATTCGGTCATGGCACCATGCGGAAATAAATACAAATGTGTGTGAAGCTCCACAGCCGTCTCGATGGAGGCTGCTACGTTAGTTACCCTGTGGCTTCGCCTGGCGGTACCCTACGTCTCTACCGAGCTCCGCACGGCCTCTCGAGCTGCTCAAATGCGAGCTTCCCGGTCGGTAGCGGTGCTGGTGCGCCCAAAGACGTAGATCCATTGACGTACGAATATAATTGCCAATGACGGTGCGTAGGCTACGCGCGTTGGCTACGTAGGGAGTCCTCCTACACGGTAGCATATCGGCTATTAGCCATTAGCAAGCGGTGGCCGGCAGAAGCGGGCGGTGCTCTGCACAACATGGCCGATCCATGTGCACGAATCTAACACTGTCTATAATGCTAGCGACATCAACAGTGAACGAACTAACAACTCACCTCATAGCCATATCCATGCACATTCTTCAAAAGTGAAATAAATTCTAGAAATAGAAATACTTACCGAGGAGTGAGTGTCCACTTGTTGTAGTTGAAAAGTTTGTTTCCTGGTTTTCAGTGAGGCGGGCGGAAGTGAGGTGAGGCTAAGGGGGGCATGAGTTGTAGAGGCGGACCCTCACAAAAGGGATAAAATTGTGTTACATGTTGATGAATTTATCTCTTCAGTGAAACTATTAACACATTTTATGTTACACCTCTTAAGTATACTTACATATGCTTTTAAATAGATATATTCAAGGAAAGCATATTATATAAAAATGTGTTCAATTTAAGAAGGGCAAGAATTAGTTTTTTGAGTGTATAAACCAATATATCATGATAATGACCATAACAAGATTAATTATTAGAATTATTAGAATTATAATTGGTAATTTATATTGCAGTGATAATATACATTGCAATGAGGGGTGAGGCCAGACCTGGGCTTCAGGGAGGTGAGCAAGGGGTCCCCCTACCAGGCCCCAAGTAGCCCGACCGGGAGCCTCAGCGGGAGACAGGCAAAACGGCAGCGAAAGGAAGATGTAGAGATGTGGAGATGTGCGTGGGCTGTTCTGATGTAGTATGGTATCAACTGAGAAGAGTGAGAAATGGGTTCCAAGTTTCATTAAAGGCCGACATATTACTGTTGTTAGAGGCTGCCATTTTCTCTGTTGAGATGAATTCTGTAATAAGGTTGGTCCAGTGGTTGATGTGTAATAACTGTTTTGATTTTAAGTTTAACAGAACTATTTTCTTGGCGATAGTTAGAGATATATAAGCAGCGGGTTTCTGTATTTGGATGGGAGGTTGGTTTCTGTGATATGGAGATGGTGGGATTCTGCAACTCAATATGCAAGAAAGTTTTTTTGTGACTGCTACCCAAAAGGAGTGAACTGGTTGGCATGTCCAGGTTGCGTAAAAGTAATCGTCAGTCCTCCTCCTCCTTCCTAAAGTGCATTGTGAACAGGTGTCTGTGTTAGTTAAGCCCATTTGTAGCATTTTGTGTTGTGTAACGTAAATCCTATGTAGTGTCTTATACTGAATAAGTTGTAAGTTTGTGTTATTTGTCATAGAGAAGCTATTTGTATAGATTTGTGTCCAGAAGTTGGTGTTGGGAGATGTGGTTAGGTTTAGAAAAAGCATAAAGGTTTGGCTCAACATACAGGAAGCGCACACCGCGCTCCTGAGTGGAAGTCTTGTATTTGTTGGACATATCCTCCACCCCTCATGCACACTCTAAAGGGACTTTCCAGTTCTTTAACTTGCACCACCCAGCGGCGTATCATACCACCAAGAGAGAACTGCTTTTCTTGGTGGTGTCTAATACCAAAACCTCTCATCAAGTGACGGTATATGATGACCTCAAAAAGAGAACAGGTTGGATCGGTGATGGACATTGCAAAAGGTATCTGAACTTAAGCTGTGGTTACTGGTCATGAGCTATAGTTGATATCTGTCAAGCAGAATGGACTCTGAACAGTGAAATAGATTTTATTCTGCTCCTACGAATAAAATAGAACTCCATTTGTCAGGGAAGTGCACTGTATATTTATCCTGGAATGTAATTGTAAAACATATGATGTTTTTAAGGAACCATTGCAAATAAAGCAAACTGTTGCTGAAAAAAATGCCACATTGTATTCACTTGCCTACTACTGTTTACAACTTTTTTTTTTTTACAGCTGTATTCCAGCATATCCATTAATTGTGGACCACACCCAATACCTACACTACTTTTCATTGCTGATAGCAGCCTGCACTGTAGCTTCTGGCGCAACCTAACTAATTTCAGATGCACCCTAAGTCATTTTGTTCCTGTGCTGGGCCTGAACTACAGCAAAGCCATGACTGAGCCATACTGCAATGGCAAAGAGACAGCGCTGATCATCTGGACATTCCAGGTATAGCACAGTAAGACATTAGTCAGAAAAGATTTCATGTGCAAATGTTAACACAAATATTTTCCTTTAACTTTATACCAGCAAACGACAGAAGTGGATTCAGGTTTTTAAGTCAGGGTCCCATTGAAACTAAGTGACAAGGATACCATTATATCTGCCAACACTGCCTTATTTCCCTGGAGAAATGTTTGTTTTTCCGAGTTCCATTTCAATAGTATCTCCTTTTCAGTATGTTCTGGAATGACCAAGCGGTTCATTTCTATAAAATCACAAGCTATGTTACCAAAATCTGTTTTAAAATTGTCTTAAGGAAAGACTTTTTTTGGTTCTTCATGCAGACAGAGTCAGAACCACAGAGCTAAGAAATATTAGGATACAGTCTGAACCATGGCAGGAATTTCATGGCAGCTATGGCTTTCATGGCCCTTCTGTCTGGCCTCAATGCCCCTCTGAAAATTGTATGCCCACTGACCAACATGGCCTGGGTGCTCCACTCTTTTCCTACCTCTCTGCCCTCTACTGTCAAGTCCATTTCAGCAATAAAATGTCAGCACATGTACTTCAGTGGTCAACAATCAGGTGCGTTTTTAATTGGTTACATCACCACCAGAGCACACTCTGGCACAAACTGGATCATTCATAAATTCAGAGAATTGTTGGAATATACCAACCAATTTGGTTCTTCAGAGCACCACTTTCTCTCAGCAACAGAGATTAATCAGTTCATTCTGTCTGAGGAAATGGAGCAGCACAGTGCCAAGTGCAGTGAAAGTGCACCTTAGCCAGTAGTTAAATCAAATAGAAATAGAACACTCTATTTCTTTATACAAAAGCGCTGTCATTTAAGTGTAGCATTTCAGATTGGATTTTAATTAACATGTGTGGTGTGACCCATAAAATGCAAGTGTAAAGGCCCTGACACACCAGGCCGACGGTCGGCCGTCGAGCAATGGCAGGCCGTCAGTGAGCGTCTGTCGCTGTAGTTTTTGCGGTGTGTCCTGCACCGTTGGCACTAGTCGGACCCCTGTCGGCGGCTTTTCAGCCGATTGAGCATGTTGAATCGGCGGCGGAGCTTGTTGGTGAGCGAGATCACTCTGATTGGCTGTACATATTTTATTTCCTCGCCCCTGTTGCGATTGAATCTGCCTGCAGTGAAACCTCCTCAGGCTCCACTTCACTCAGCTGCCCGACAGACCCTCTGCTTCTTCCCACTTTAACCTGACAGTGCTCGACAGTGCAAACGTTGCACCCGCATTTGCGACTAAAAATAGGTGTGTGCGGGCGGCACGGTGGTGTGGTGGTTAGCACTCTCGCCTCACAGCAAGAGGGTTGCCGGTTCGATCCCGGGCGTGGGAGCCCTTCTGTGTGGAGTTTGCATGTTCTCCCCGTGTCGGCGTGGGTTCTCTCCGGGCACTCCGGCTTCCTCCCACAGTCCAAAGACATGCAGATTGGGGACTAGGTTAATTGATAACTCTAAATTGTCCGTAGGTGTGAATGTGAGTGTGAATGGTTGTTTGTCTCTATGTGTCAGCCCTGCGATAGTCTGGCGACCTGTCCAGGGTATACCCTGCCTCTCGCCCGATGTCAGCTGGGATAGGCTCCAGCCCCCCCGCGACCCTCAAGAGGATGAAGCGGTTAGAAGATGAATGAATGAATAGGTGTGTGCGAACTGTAAAAAATATTTAGGGGCACATGTGTGCATAAAAAAATCAGCCGAAGCAGCCTATATTTTTGTCAATAAAAAAATATGATAATCTAACTGCAAATGTTGGAGGAACTCCAGCCGCCTTCCCTCTTCCCTCTTCCCTCTTCCCCGTGTGACACGGTTATGGGCGGTTTTCCAAGCCACTGTCAGCACAATGAATATAAGTCCCACTGTCGGCAGCGTGGAAATATGTCAAAGTGTAGCGGAGACGGACCGGGTTAAGCGGCAGACATCCAGGGAAGCCTGCTCCATTCTCCCCGCAGTTATGGACCATTCTCCGCAGCCAGGCTGTTGGCTGGGTGGAATTAAGTCAAAGTGTGGCGGAGACGAGGGACCGGGAAAAGCGGCGGACCTCCGGGTAAGCCTGCTCCATTCTCCCCGCAGTTAGGGACCGGTCGCCACGGTACCGCTGCTGGGCAGGGTGGAAATAAGTCCTGCAGAGTTTCAGAGAACCTGGAGAATGTTTTAGGATAGTAATAACATTATATAAGATAATCATTTTGCAAAGATAATATGTATAAGATAATAACATTGAAGACAAAATTAAATTGCAATACTTTTTCAAAACTTGATGATTTTACCTTTCTGTACATTTTGTATACAAATTCATTAAATAATTTTGCTTGTAAATGTCTATTTGCATCACGTTTATTACGGAAAACACATTATTTGATCAATTTACATTGTGCCCCTAAAGTTCTTTGTGCGCTCATTACTTTTTCAACTTAGGAGCACATTCCCATATGTGGGAAAAAATTTAGCGTCAAGCCCTGCCTGAATAACAAACCACGGCTCGGTGCTCCGGTTAAATCCAAATGGAGAGCCGGGGCTAGTTGGGAGGCTAGCGAAGTGTTAGCCGCAGCATGACCGGAGGGAAGCACAGCCAGTTACACTCTGCTAACTCCGGTTTGTCGGGCAGCTGAGTGAAGTGGAGCCTGCGGAGGAAACACCAGGACCGTCTGGATGTAATTAGTCCGTGGAGGTGCTGTGGTGCTTGGGTGCACAGATAGGAAACCCCTGACAGGATGTACCAATCTCTTTGAAAAAACTTTTTTTTCTTCTTTTTTTTGGTTTATAACAGCAGTAAGCAACCGCTATTTTGTTTATCTCATGCATTCTTCGGACTTCCGGTTTCTGTTTCTGAGTTATTTCCTCTCACGCAGGCGCAGAACGTACAAGCTAGTTGGCCGTCGGATGCAACTGACACAGGGCAACGTGAGACGACGCAACAGTTGGCTTTCGTCACCAGTAGTTCTTTGATGTCAGTTTGGTGTGTCTGCACCTTAAAAGAGCTCTAATTTTGAAGTTTTTGACAGGCTGATTGGTACTCTGCATGTACAATTCTTAACAAAGATGGGAAAGAGGCAAGATTGTGTGTGTGTGTGTGTGTGTGTGTGTGTGGGCATAGAATCTGGAACATGGCGAAAGAGCTCTGAATATCATTCTGGATGAAAATCCTGCTCTACAGTCACTTTTCAAATACAACAAGGACAGTGGACAGATATATAGACAGACATTCACTTCAAAAACTACGGAGATTCAAGTACTTCAAGAATTAAGGAATCATGCTTTGATGGATAATTTACCACTTGACATGGATAATGAGGTAAAAAAATCTAGTCCTGAATCACCAGTGCTGGAGAGTAACTGATTATATGTTATTAAATTACAAAATAAATGTAATGTAATCAGATACTGATAAAAAAAAATATGTTATTTAACACAGTTACTAATCAAAAAGAGGGTTACATCTAAGTATATTATTTTCTGTAAAAATTTTGTATTTAGAATAAAACATTTACTTTTTCAGCTTTATTTACCAGTTTAAAACATTTTAGAAAAGTAATCACATAAAATAAGTTACAGTACTTTGCTGAAATAATTAAAATAGTTATATTTCTCATCACAAATAGAGTAAGTAGTAATCTGTATAATTTTTTACATTTTAAAAGTAACCTGTTCAACATTGTGAATCACACACACACACACACACACACACACACACACACACACACACACACACACACACACACACACAAAAACTCAATTCCTGTAGTTTTTTTTTTATGAAATAGCTCTTGAAATACATCACACCACAGTTTCTAGCTCGTCTGTCTGGATATCAGATTTACTTAAGAGATGGTTTGTGAACTATGCACAACAATCAGTCAATCAATCAATCTTATTTATAAAGCCCAATATCACAAATCACAATTTGCCTCAGAGGGCTTTACAGCATACGACATCCCTCTGTCCTTTGGACCCTCACAGTGGATAAGGAAAGCAGGGATCAACTGAGGAGGGATCCCTCCTCCAGGACGGACAGATGTGCAACACATGTTGTACAGAGCAAATCACAATAAATTAACAGTAATCCGTATGACACAATGAGACAGAAAGAGAGACAGAGACAGAGAGCGATGCAGGACAGACAGTAATGATAATACCTTACAACAGCATTAATTTAAGTGATAATATTACAATAGTAATTACGGCTATTGTGGTACAATATGTTGTAAGTATATATTAATAAATGATAGTATACATATGTGACAATAATCATATGTGTATAATGACACTAAAAGTATGACTAATTATAGCAGCAGCAGTAGGAGACATCAGGCAGGACCACAGCAGCAGCACAACCACACACGTCACACTATCCAGGCACCACTGCGATACGAGTTAACCTGTGAAACAGTGGCGCACAAAGGCTCTGGAGAAGAAGCCGAGTTAGTGACATGCAGTAGAGCCGAGTAAGTGAGACGCAGTAACAGGACATAAATGTTAGCAAGTGAAGAAGAACCAACTTTTTAGAAACTAAGGAGAGAAGGTGCTTGGTGTATTATAGGAGGTCCCCCGGCAGACTAGGCCTATGTCATTCTAACTAGGGGCTGGTACAAGGCAAGCCTGAGCCAGCCCTAACTATAAGCTTTATCAAAGAGGAAAGTCTAGTCTTAAATGTGGAGACGGTGCCTGCCTCCCGGACCAAAACAGCTAGATGATTCCACAGAAGAGGAGCCTGATAAATTAAGGCTCTGGCTCCTGATCTACTTTTGGAGACTTTGGGATCCACATTAACCCTGCATTCTCAGAGCGCAGTGTTCTGGTGGGATAATATGGCACTATGAGCTCTCTAAGGTATAACGGAGCCTGACCATTTAGAGCTTTGTAAGTTAGGAGTAGGATTTTAAATTAAATTCTGGATTTTACAGGGAGCCAGTGCAGAGATGCTAAAACAGGAGAAATGTGATCTTGTTTCTTAGTTCCTGTCAGCACACATGCCGCTGCATTCCGAATTAGCTGGAGAGTTTTTAAAGACTTACTAGAGCTACCTGATAACAGGGAATTGCAGTAATCCAGCCTAGAGGTAACAAAAGTGTGGACCAATTTTTCTGCACCTTTTTGGGACAGGATAGGCCTAATTTTTGCAATATTACAGAGATGGAAAAATGCAGTCCATGAGGTTTGTTTTAAATGGGAGTTAAAAGACAAATCTTGGTCAGATATTACTCCAACGTTTCTTACAGTAATCAATTTTATTTATAAAGCCCAATATCACAAATCACAATTTGCCTCAGAGGGCTATACAGCATACAACATCCCTCAGTCCTTTGGACCCTCACAGCGGATAAGGAAAAACTCCCCAAAAAACGGTAGAAACCTCAGGAAGAGCAACTGAGGAGGGATCCCTCTTCCAGGATGGACAGATGTGCAACAGATGTTGTACAGAGCAGATCATAATAAATTAACAGTAATCCGTATGACACAATGAGACAGAAAGAGAGACAGAGAGAGAAAGAGAGAGAGAGAGAGAGATGCAGGATAGACAGTAATGACAGTAGTTTACAACAACATTAATGAAAGTAATAAAATTATAATTCTAATTATGGCTATTGTAGTACAATAAGTTGAAAATATATATTAATATATTATAGTATACATAATGTGACAATAATCATATGTGTATAATAACAGTAGAAGTATGGCTAATGATAAAAGCAGCAGCAGGAGGCATCAGGCAGGACATGTATACATTAATACACACACACACACACACACACACACACACACACACACACACACAGGTAAAATGTTTGTTTTGCTTAAATTCCAGGTAAAGCATAAATGAACATGTGTTCTGAGTTTGTCACATCACAGAAAAATGTGTTACTAACCACCCAGCCAAATTCAAATGTTTAAAAAATGTGGCAATTAACCATATATCAAGTAAGGTTTCAAAATCATTAAAAATAAGAACTATTCTCAGCTCTAAAATCCTGGGCTTGTGTCTGAGCCGTCACGCAAGGTGCTGTGTAGCAACAGATTCTCTTTGGCAGCTAACACAGGAGCACAGCTCATACACCCGAGAACCACAGACAGCAAAAATAATGGACATAGCTAATGCACACACGCAAAAACGAGCCTGCTACTACACAGCGACAGACACTTGTTAGCAGTTATCAGTACAAAGTACATAGCCAGAGCAGTGAGTAGTAACTGCAAGGTGTCACTGGCTATTTGGCTTGTATTTATATAAATGAGGCATGTAAAGCTGCAGTTGGTAACCTTTCTAAAATAAAATAAAAAATAAAATAAAAAAACACCTCACTATATTCACACAGCACTAACTGAAATAGATAATCTGTGAACAAAAGCAACCAATCAGAGCTGGGGAGTCTTGAAAACAGCTGTCAATCATGTCAATCACTGCTAATGAACTGTGTTCAAACTGTCAAACTAGGCAGCCTGATCAAAATATTAATAGTCTGTCAGTGCATTGCCTATTTCTCACCTCAGATGTTTTCAGAAACATATTTTAGTGTACTGTTTAGCTGTAAAATGAGAAAGATTGGTTGTTCCTGCAGTCTGATTCTAGCAAATGCCATTAGAGGCAGCAGGAGGAAGAGGAGGGCCATGGTTTTATTCACAGACTGTCTACTTCTTATCAATGACAGTTTCAGCAAATATGATGAAAAGTAATTTTCATAAAAGCTACCACCTGTAGCTTTAACTGAGTTGTTTAAGTATGATCTATTCATGAACTGATTTATTAGACTGAAAGAGCAAAGAGAGCTTGTTGAACATAGCAAACTCTGCACTCACACATGGGGTGAACGAAACAACGCTGATGCAGTGCACTCTGACATTAGTTTTTGTATAGTGGGGGGTGGGGTTATTTAAGGACTGCCCCATTCAGCCTTGATTTCAGGGCTGCCCAAAAATTTTGGGCACAAAAACTGTGAAAAGTAGTTTGATGACCAACTCCGCATTTCATAATTATATAATTAAAAAAACTGTTTTTTCAAATGTTTTCAGCAAATATTTTCTGTCATGTATAATGTGTTTAGAAACAAACCTCTGATTTTGCTTTACCAGGACTTTAACAGTTTCAAATCCTTTCTTTCAGTCATAGGATGATTTTGTTAGATGGCCAAATCCACTCATACACAAATGCTCTTCTGTTCCTCATGTTCCTCATGTGTGATGCAATTTTGAAAGTTCTCCCCTTGAAGATCCTGGGTGTTGTGACACCTCAGGTTACAAGTAGGATGCAGACTGACTGAGAGGGTGCCAGCAACTCCAGCAACACTCCCAATACAATGTAAGTCAAAACCTCCCACAACCAAACACTGTTTTACTCAGTCACACTTTCTTCTTTGATATCAATATTGTAATAGCATTTTGTAACCTTGGGATTATTAGACCACTTGACAAATATGTGACTGTCTTTATTTTTAAGGGGAGGTAATGAAATGGCTCAAAAGGAACGCAATTATTACAGTGTGACAGAGGAAGATATCCAAGCCAGCCTGGGGAATTCATTTGACATCTGTTTTGGTGTGGCGCTAGAAGTTGCACAGAAGAGGTCCCACTACTCTAAAACACTAGTGGAGTTGATGGCAGCAGAGATGACAAAGAAAGTAAACCATGCACCAGATGAAATCACACGGTCATGCTCTTCCCCCAGTCAAAGAAGACTGCTGAATTGGAAACATCCAGTGAATCTTTAATAACGATATGGTTTTCGGTATGATGCATATCTTGAGAGAGTACTGGGTGAGTGACAAACAGTTTGAGTCAGCAGAAGATTGGGAAGGCCATGACCAGCTTGAGTCATCAGAGGATCAGGGAAGGCTGGGACAATGAATTCTCAGAGAGATTTAGTCCAGACCAGCTTGAGCCAGCTGAAGATGAGCAGGGCTGGGACAGTGAACTCTGTGAGGGTGTTAGTCCAGACCAGCTTATGTCAGCTCAGGAAAGCCCCGTCAGTGAATTCTCTGAGGGTTCCAGCCCACAACGGAAGATTGAGGAGTTAATCGTCAATGGAAAAATGATTTTCTCTTTATCAGTGAGTTCTGAACACTCAGTCTATCAATTTGTAGAGTGTCCTGCCACTTCTGCAGAGGAGCTAACCCAGCGAGATGAGACCTTTTTTGTTGTATTTCTCTGTAAGCTTCTGGATTATGTTGCTTACTCTACCAACACATCAATATTAGAAATGGACTTGAGTGGGATGTTGGAACATCTGAGAGAGAGGACTGTGGGAAGTCCCACTCTCCCATGGACTCTTGGACACATCCCTGTTTATAGAGAACTTTGCTGTCAGTTTGGATCTCCAAAGCTGCTGCAGGCTGCCATGGTGTCCAGCGATTTGGCTTTTAAAGAAGCCATTGCCAGGACATTAAACGTGCAGCTGCGGAAGACTTCGGGAACACCTGTCAACTTTGGAACCAAAGTGCAGTGAGTTTCTGCTGAAGATGTAGGAAAGATGCGCCAACCTGTGATATTAACCCAATGGTGTGTGACAGTGAAGTCATCAACCTAGAAAATACATCAATGCCCCCTCCTCAGAGGAAACAGAGGCACCGCGCCATCATCAGGATGTTCTCCCCCATGGCCAGGATTCTGAGGGAGCCAATCACCTCCTGCATTAGCGGTGGATCACAGAATGAACAGAACACACAAGAATCCTACATCCAGTCATTCCCCCCTTTTATCATTTGTATTCATCTAGAAAAAGAGGGTTAGGAGCTTTTTCTAGATAAATACACACTCTTAGAAAGGATGTGCCAATTTGAAGTTAAGATAATAATGATAATGGGCAGCACATTGGTGCAGTGGTTAGCACTGTTGCCTCACAGCAAGAGGGATCCGGTTTAAAACCTGCCAGCGGGCTGGTTCCCTTCTGTATGGAGTTTGCATGTTCTCCCTGGGTTAGCTTGGGTTTTCTCCGGGTTCTCTGGCTTCCTACCACAGTCCAAAGACATGCAGGTAAGATTAATGGGTGATTCTCAATTGCCTTTAGGTTTGAATGTGAGCGTGAATGGTTTATCTGTCTTTATGTGTCAGTCTTGTGATAGTCCAGCAACCTGTTTAGGGTGTACCTTGCCTCTCGCTAAATGACAGCTGGGATAGGCTCCAGCTCCTCTGCGATCCTGAATAGGATGACTGGTTGTAGATAATTAATTAAGTTTATTTATTTATTTAATTTTTATTTGTATAGGTACAAGTATGTAGCATACATAAATGCCACACACCACAGCATTTATATCCTGAGCTAGTTTGCCATGTCCGTCCCTAGCTGGGCCTTAAAATACAAAAGACTCAGCAACAAAAACACAAGTAACAGTGTAAAGTACACACAACAATAAAAGTACAGACATAACAATACAAGACACAAACTGCATTACATAATTAGCACCATAGAACAGGAAGCACCAAATTATTCATGCCTGCATAGTTGTGAATCTAATATGAGGCCGAGTTATTTTACCTCTGAGACCTGTTTGATATGCCCATTAATATTTAGATTTAACACATTAGCTTCTGTTGATGAGTGAGCCCTGCAGAAAAGCAAACTGACACTGTTTTCTTAACATTAAGTGAGAGATGTGACTTTTCAAACCATGTTGCTATGGAATGTAAATGACATGACAGCTGTTTGGAAACTGCCAGAACAGTTTTCGCAGATGCATGTATCTCTGTATCATCCTGTTCCAACACATTGTTGGATTGTGGTAAGTCATTAATGTATAACTTAAAAAGGAGCAGACCAAGAGCAGAACCCTGAGGTACTCCTGTTCTAGTCATCATCAATTATAACACACTGTTCTTGAACAAACAGATAACATTGAAACCACTGTAATGTTTTGTTGGAGAAATTAAATTTTGAGAGTCTATGTATGAGAATATTATGATTTAAAGTATTAAAAGCTTTTTTTCAGGTCCAGAAAGACTGCCTCAACTACTTCACCTTTATTAATTGATGATCTGAGCAGTTCTACAAGAAAGCAGTTTGCAGTATCTGTGGAATATTTCGGACATAAGCCAAACTGTAGTGGTTGCAGATAAGTGTTTTATTCTACCTTCCAAAGCTGGGAGATCACTTTTTAGAATAGTTAATGCATATTTTCTAGATTGACTGAGAGCTGGGAAGCACTTCATAGTCAACTTCTGTGATATTAAAATCATGTTGTGATCAGATAAGCCAGTCAGGACATTATACCATTTAGTGATTCATTCTTCCCTGTTTGAAAAAATTAAATAAATTTGTGACCTGCTAGATTTTGTAATTCTAGTGGAACCTTTAATCATTTGATTGAAGTCAAACTTTGTCATTAATGTTTTAAGTTTTCTTCTCATATTTTTGTCAAACCAATCAATGTTAAGCTCACCAAAAATTACAACTTCTGACTTATGAGCAATTGTTTTCAGTCATTTCTATAAACTGTCATAAAATGTACTGTCACAAGCAGGAGGATTATCCATAACCATGATCTGAAAATGCATTTGAGGTGATAAACAAACATTAAGGCAGGGATATTCACATTCCATCACAGTTTCTGTACATTTAATTGAGTTTCGAATGTAAATTGCAACTCCCCCTCCTTTTCCGGTTTCTCTATCTTTCCTAAAGCATTTATACCCAGGAACATTAATTAAACTAGTTTGAATCCTACTGTGGAGCCAGGTTTCACTGAGGCACAAAAAGTGTAAATTTAAATCAATTAACAGTGTTTTAATTTCATCACATTTGGAGAGTAAATTGCGAACATTAAGGTGCCCACCAAATATGCCCTAAGGCTTTATTTCTCTGTCCCATATGATTTTTGCTTGATTTACTATTGGGGAAATTTGATGAGGTTTACTTACTAATTTTCTATTCATTTGAGGGAACTGTCCAGCTTGTTTAGTAAGAGAAAGGACAGTTAATGGTCAGTTGTACCTGGATTGTGGATGTGCTGCTGCCCTGGTCCTGCCAAATGCCTACTACTACTGCTATTATTATTAGTCATACTAATATTGAATATGTATGATTATTATTGTCATATACATATACTATTATATATTAATACTACTCCATACCCATTGAGTGCACAGTTGCCCACGTACAGTTTCACATGATGTGTGTTTGGGATACAGGTAATAGTTTTTGTGAATTTGATAGTACAATTGCTTTATTGAAAGTACAGTAGTACCATTGCCAATAGCTGGATAGTTAGTGGGCTAAAACTATACATTAGTAGTTGAGGTAAAAACATTCGGCCACAGGGGGAGCCACAGCATGCGGTCGCATTTTAGCCATTTTTCAGCATTTTTCCATTGTTATATGGCCACCCAGTTGCCAATTAGAGTTAAATTTCTCCAGTCACCTCGAGGCGTCCTGTTCTACATATCTACCAAGTTTAGTAAAAATCGATATGGCTGTTGGGCCTAGATAAGAAATTAGCTCTCCAGTTCCCCCATTTTGTTTGATCAGGTAAAAAATGGAGGGGTCCCCTCAGATTATGTGTGGTCATATGCCTACAAAGTTGCGTGGTGATCGGTGAAACCCTTGAGATGTTATACACCTTTATGTGATGAGTCACGCCCTCCACAATATTCATTGCCTTATAGAAGCTTAGTTTTAGTACGTTTTCCAACTTTTGCCAGGAGGGAACTTTAGATATTGGTCCCTAGATTATGTTCACTGAATTTCATGCAGATCGGTCAAACTTGCTAGGAAGAGATCGATTTTAAGTGTTTTTCAAAAAATTCAAAATGGTGGAAAATCTATATAACCGGAAGTTATGGGTTTTTTGAGGCATTTATTCCTTGTGGGGAGAGGCATCTCTGTGCAAAGTTTCATGTCTCTATGACATACGGGGCATGAGATATGCCCATTCAAAGTTTTTGATTTCAATCGGTTGCTATAGTGCCCCCCTTTGGCCAATTGATGTAATATTGCTTCATTTGCATCCTCGCATGACCCTCTACCACTGTGCCAAATTTCACATGGATTGACCAAGTCAGTCAGGAGAAACGTGGAACAGTCACACAGACAGACCCACAGACAGAGTTTTCGTCATTATATAGTAAGATATACATATGCCGTACACTATGTTGGGATTCACAGGACCACAGATGGTTTATCATTTGGTAAAATCATCACTGGACATTTAAAAGCTTTTTCCTCTGCATGCTCTTTGTCTTCACACAAAGAGAGCTAGGTGACACCCATCTCCACAGGAGGTCTCACCTCACACCTCAGTGAGACACAAGTCTCACAACTTGATTGGACAGGACTTTTACAGTGACATGTGACTCTGTGATGTCACAGGCATGTACAAGTTCTGCTCCCTCCAAGCCTTTTCTCTCTCTTGCTCCAGCTGTTTAACAGCTGACACGTCTTTCCGGCTGGGCCTGGAACAGCAGAGGCCCAGACCCTTGCTCCATAGCCCCAAACCACTAAAGGGAGGGCAACTGATCACAGATTCTTCTGCAACACAAGGTTTGCAACTAGCTTTCCAGCAACAAGGAGCTAAGTGAGTTAGCACCCAGCGTCTAACTCTGCTAAACCCTGAGCGACCAGCTTCCTTGGAGTTTCACCTTTGGAACAAAGGACCCAACAAAGACTGCACCTGGAACCATCTTCACAGCCTTCTTCTGCCGGCTAACAAAGCAGCACAACACCAAGTGACTCTTTCTCCCATCCATTCAAGGATCGGTAACGTAACAACTGGGCACAGCTTATCACAGCTTTACAGGCTAAGCAAGACTATTTAACTTGTTGTATGTGATTTGATGCTGTTTACTGAGTTATTGTTGTGATTGTTTGCAGTTAGGTCATTGATTAGTTGTCTTTGCCAAAGCTAAGTGTTTAGTTTGCTAATACTGTTCACAAACAGATTCTTGCACACAACTAAACAATCTCTGCACTAATTCAGACCGTTTGCAACATACGTTTCATTGACACAGACTCATTAACAAATAGGCTTTCACCAGAGCTACACCCAAACAGGCATCTCAGAGTTCCTGCTTCTTTTCCTTTGTCTTTGTCCTGACCACACGGTCAGGCAAACACCTCCCCGACCTGAAGCAAAGAGCATGGATACCGAGAGGTGAAGCTCAATAGAACGCCCCATAGCAACAGACTCGCCCATGGTTTCGTCCTACCGCTGCCATTTTGGACTGTCAGCAGAATGCAGCAGACCCGCTTGCATACAAAAACACACAGGCAAACTGAAGTATATCGCTATTAATTATGCTTACAATGCTACTCACCTCGTGATAGCTTGGTCACAGCTACTTTTTCACATTTCTGTAAAGCAAAATATAGACTTAAAAAAAAAAAAAAAACGAAGAAAAACGGCCTAGATGGCATCTCTACATATTACATCCACTTATGAGAAGATTAACTTAATTACTCCTTCAAAATCACCCCATAAGCCAATCTACCAAAAACTAAAAATAAAAAAAAAAATCAATATTTTAACTAGAAACACATTAATGGCGACGTCACATAGTCAGGAATAAAGATTTATTTACAGTTTGTACAGTAAGGGGACAGTAATAATAATAATAATAATAATAATAATAATAATAATATATAGGCTATTTTAATATGATATATTTTAATGCTAAAGCAGTAATCAGTTCTGATATAAATGGTCCAAGAGGCCATATATATATATATATATATATATATATATATATATATGTAGCCAGGTGAATTAGAGACTGTTTATAGGGTGTTTTTTTAGCATGATATGATAAAAATTGAGGAATAAATAGTGTAGAAGTTGTTTGTTTGAACTAAGGTAACACTGTCCCTTTAAGAGCGGTGCAGGGCTAAATCCGCGAGAGCACGGAGTTCCGGGGAGACTTTAGACACACGAAAGTACCACTAAGGTAATACACTATTGAAGTTACTGAAGTACTTGAACAATTTTGTGGCTTAAGAAAATGTATTTATTTGTACTGTGTTTTTTTTAATTTTGTTGCCAGGAAAGGGCCACTACTGTTGTCTATATTCTGTAGCAACCTGTTTATTGTTCTGTAGTCGGTGAACCTGGTGTATTTAGAGGGTAAACCAGAGATTACACTTTGGAGGTGCAGATGTATTAATGGTTTTTTTTTTTTGGCATCAATGCTATCAGAGTATGAGAGTTAATAGTTAAAGTACCAGTTTTGTATACAGAAAAGCGAGGTAGCCATCCTTTACAGTTACCACTGCAATTATCTACGATCCTCACTCAACAGTATTAACGCTGTTCTTATGTTTTTGTAAGTTCAGTCGGGGAATAAAGACCCACATAAAATTTTATTCTGTGTCCGGTCCCATCATTTTATGACCAGGCCACATAAATTGGTGTCAGGAGTGGGATCCCCCTTCAAGCTTTGAGGTTGTAGTTTGCACAGGGAGTTATTACATAGACAACAGTAGTGGCAAGAAGTGGTCCAGTTCCGGTGCCAGCAAGGGTGATGGCTGTGGTGTGGTGTTCCTGGAGTAGCTGTGTGTGACCTGTGGCCAGTGTCCCTGGACGAGAGAGGTGTCTGCATCATCGCTGTGGGCTGCTGGGGAAGAAAAAGACCTGATCCTGTCGGCTTCGAGACTGTAGACGGAGACACATAGAAACTGTTGGTGACCGCTTTGTTCTGTTGTAATAAAGACACTGAAACAGAGACTTGGAGATGTCAGAAGAGGACGAGGGGGCAGCTGCTCCCGTGGCAGGACCCAGCCAGGAAGATGACGCAGCTTCTCTGCCTGGTGATGGAGGTAACCCTTTGGTGCAGCTGCAGTCACAGATTTTGGAACTGAGCAGAAAACATGATGTAGTAATGTCAAGCATTGCTAATCTGGGCGATGTTCAAACAAGGTCCATTGTTTATATTCCAAGGGAAAAACACATTGTACCTTTTTGTGGCGAATCTGGAAAAGATGTGAACACTGTAGATGAGTTTATAGAAGAGGTTGAGCAGGCAATAAGAGCGAGGGGTCTACTTAGAGAGGAACAAGTAGACTTTATCCTTTCTTTGCTAAAGGGTTCAGCTTTGGAGGAGGTCAAGCTATGTATGGGAGGGCAGCCAAAGCAACCCAGTGACCTTTTCTCATATTTGAGGGGAGCCTTTAGAGAGAAGCGCACAACGCCACAACTGTTACATGCTTTCTATGCTCGCAGGCAGGCAGAGGGGGAAGATTTGCGTAATTATTCACACGCCCTCTCCCAGCTGCTTAATTCAGCCCTCCAGCAGTCCCCTAATGCAGTACCTGATGCACAGCTGGCTTTGAGAGACCAGTTTATTGAGGGGGTGCGAGACTCTGCCCTAAGACGCGAACTACGTAGGCTTGTTAGAGAGAAACCTGACTCCAGTCTGTTTGATGTAAGAGATGAGGCAATGATGTGGACTCTTGAAGACCGCCCCCGTAACACTAATGTGGCGAGAAACAGAAACCTGGTAGGCGACAGCACCAATGAGGGTTCAGGGGAAACAGACTTGACCGGTAGTACTCAAACTGATCTGGCAGTTACCCTACAGGAATTAGTTAAAATAATTGCACAGCAGGGTAAAGCTATCACTGAGCTAACAGACGCAGTTCGTAGCCTCACCACACAGAATGCCAGTTCAGACAGTGGCAGCAAGGGGGGTAGACCTAAAGTACAACCCAAGTATACAAGTGAGGGTCAGCCAATTTGTCTGTGGTGTGAGGGGGTGGGTCATATGGCTAAACAGTGTACTGCCCCCCGTAAACCAGCAAGTCAGTCTCCTCCTGCACCTAGTCCTGTGGTGCAGGGAAACAGGGGCCCTCTATTGCTGTGAGCCGGGCAATGCGAGGCAAGTCAGAAGGCTCAGACACCTTAACCAAAGAACGTTTTCTGGAAAATGCTGTAGGCCAGTGCCCTGAAGTAGATGTCCAGATAGGTGGCGTTCCCCTTAGGTGTATACTAGACACAGGAAGTAATGTAAGCACCCTGACAGAAAGTTTCTTCAGAAACCACCTTCACGGAGGAGACGAAGATATGCACTGTACTGCTAATTGGCTCAAACTAACAGCAGCCAACAAGCTACCACTCCCCTACCTCGGCTATGTTGAGCTAGATGTGGAAGCCATGGGGATAACAATCCCAGAGTGTGGGTTCCTGATAATCAAAAAATGAAGAACCAGATCCCTCCCTACCTGGCATTATTGGAATGAACATTGCTAAGCGGTGCAGGCAGTTAGTTCTTGCAGAGTTTGATACAGCTCTGGGGGGCGAGCTGGATTCTGTCTGGCGGGAGGCTTTCCACAGAGTACAAGAGGCAGAGCTTGTTGGAAAAATGTCCACAGCACGTGTAACAGGTAAACACACGTGTACCTGCTTTATCTGTTGCCACAGTCTATGCACGGGGACTGAAGAACCAGTCCAGCAGTAACTCCAGCATGCTGCTTGAGCCAGGAAACACTCCTCTGCCTTGTGGGTTGATGGTTGTCCCCACTGTGATCTCAGTCAACAGTCCAGTGTTTCTGGTCCAGGTAATTAATCTCTCACAGGAAGATATCTGCCTGTCCCCCAAGACTAGGCTAGGCATTCTTAGCCCATGTCAGTGCATTGAAGGTGATCCCTATGAAGTGAAGTTTCAGCGGATTTCCGCTAGCCATGAGGAAGTGAATATCAACCAGAGGGACGGACAGGAATCTAACAATGATGTAAAGAGCTTGCTGGATCGACTACACATTGGTGGCACACCAGAGCAGCAAGCGGATCTCAAAGCACTCCTGAAGAAATATGCAGATGTGTTTGCAGTGCATGATGAGGACTTGGGGTTTACTGATCAGGTGCAACATGAAATCCCTCTGGTGGATGAGACACCCATCTCTCAACCTTACCGCCGCATACCACCTAATCAGTACCAGGAGGTCAGGGAACACATTTCTGAGTTGCTGAGAAAAGGAGTAATTCGGGAGACATCGAGCTCCTACGCTTCACCAGTCGTTCTGGTCCGCAAATCTGATGGAAGCCTAAGACTTTGTGTAGACTATAGGCGGCTCAATTTGAAGACCAGACGAGATGCATTTCCACTCCCACGCATTGATGAAAGTCTGGATGCGCTGAGTGGTGCCAAGTTCTTCTCCACCATCGACCTGGCGAGCGGATACCACCAGGTCGCGGTACATGAAAAAGACAGGCACAAAACAGCATTCACCACACCATTTGGTCTGTATGAGTACCTGAGAATGCCCTTTGGGTTATGTCGCCCGCCACATTCCAGCGCCTCATGCAGGCCACAATGAGTGATTTAGTGTTTCAAATTGTGTTGATCTATTTGGATGACTTGCTTGTTTTTTCGCCAACATTCCATGACCACCTGGTGAGGCTAGAGACAGTCCTGAAGAGATTGAGGGAGACAGGGTTAAAGGTCAAAGCGTAGAAGTGCCATTTTCTCCAGCCTGAGGTCAGGTTCCTGGGGCACCAAGTCTCGGCCCAAGGCATAGGTACCGATCCTGACAAGATAAGTGCAGTGAAACAGTGGCCAGTCCCAAACACTGTAAAAGAGCTCAGGTCTTTTTTGGGCTTTTGCAGCTATTACAGGAGGTTTATTAAGGGTTTCTCCCAAATTGCAGGGCCCCTTCATGATACTGTAAATGCATGCCTCAAAGAGACCAGCCAAATGAGGGCTAACCAGCTGTTCAGGTCAGCCTGGATGGCACAATGTCAGCAAGCTTTTGAGCTGCTAAAAGAGAAGCTAACCAGTGCTCCCACACTAGGCTATGCAGACTTCACTCTACCCTTTATTCTTGAGACGGATGCTAGCAGTCTAGGCTTAGGTGCTGTTCTGTGTCAGGCGCAGGCGGGTGGGAAGAAAGTGATAGCCTATGCGAGTCTGAGGCTCGGGGGGGCTGAGAAGAATGATCAAAATTAGAGCAGCATGAAGCTTGAGCTATTAGCACTAAAGTGGGCGGTCACAGAGAAGTTTAGGGGTTACCTTCTGGGGTCCAAGTTTACCATCATCACAGATAATAACCCTCTGTGCCACCTCTCCACCGCCAATTTGGGGGCTATTCAACAGCGATGGGTCGCTCAGCTGGCTGTGTTTGATTTTGATGTAAAGTACCGCCCTGGCCGATGTAATACTGCGGCTGATGCTCTCTCCCGGCGGCCAACAGCTGACGAACAAGAACCAGATAGTGAAGATGCAGAATATGATGGTTGTGTAGCCATATGCAACTTACTCAAGACAGGGACAGCCTTAAGCCCAGATTTAGTAATTGCAGGGGATGAGTGCTGTATGATCAGGCAGCTACAGGCTTTTGAGGGAAGTGAGACTATGAGTGCTGAGACAGCACAAGACAACACCCCCACGTTGCCTGGGTATTCCAAAGTGGAACTCCAGAACCTTCAGACATCTGACCCAACACTTGCAGCGCTGAAAGGTTTCTGGAGTCGCCAGAGAAAACCTACCTATCAGGAGAGAGGAGGCCTACCCAAACCAGTGCGCTCCTTGTTGAAACAGTGGCCACGACTCAGACAAAAAGATGGGCTCTTGTATCGAGTGATTGAAGATGTTCACCTTGGAGAATGTTACCAACTGTTGTTGCCTGCCTGCCTCAAAGAACAAGTGCTCAGGAGTGTACATGACCAGATGGGACATCAAGGCATTGAGCGGACCCTGGGTCTGTTGAGACAAAGGTGTTTTTGGGGGGGTATGCATGAAGATGTTGAGCAGTGGGTCAAGAAGTGCCAGAGGTGTATTTTGACAAAAATGCCACATCCAAAGATTCAGGCACCCCAAACCCCATTCTTGGCTACTCGCCCGCTGGAGGTGGTTGCGGTAGACTACACCACCCTTGAACGTGCCACTGATGGTTGTGAGAATGTTCTAGTAATAACAGACATATTCACAAAGTTCAGTCAGGCCATTGCCACGCGAGATCAGAAGGCAGATACAACAGCAAAATTACTTCTTAAGGAGTGGTTTCTGAGGTATGGGGTGCCAGAACGCCTGCACTCTGACCAGGGCAGAAATTTTGAAAGTGCAGTTATTGCAGAGTTATGCAAGTTGTATGGGGTAAAGAAAACCCGAACGACACCCCATCACCCCCAGGGGAACCCACAGTGCGAAAGGTTCAACAGAACCTTACATGACCTTCTGCGGACGCTGCCCCCTGAGAAAAAACGACGATGGCCCGAACACCTGTCAGAACTTGTGTACGCGTATAATGTTACCCCACACTCGACAACGGGGTATTCACCCTACTACCTGCTGTTCGGAGTACATCTCCCAGTTGATGCCTTGTTAGGTCAGGAACAAGTGAAGGATGATAAACCTGACTGGTTGATCGCACACCAAGAGAGGCTACATGATGCACATGCACGGGCAAGGGAGTGTGCAGAGCGAAAGGCTGCAGAAAGGGTGGCGCTGCAACAGGAGAAGGTATACTGTCCACCTGTTGGTGTGGGCGAGCTGGTGTACCTCCGCTACTGGCCACCGGGATGAAATAAAATCCAGGATGCATGGGCAGCTACTGTGTACAAGGTTGTTGACATACAAGGAACCACGTACACCGTGGAGCCCCTGGAGGGAGGTTTGATAAAGAGGGTGCATAGATCCAACCTCCGACCTTGCATGGGGCCTGTACCAGTGCCGAGGCAACCTCGCTGTGCAGCCCCTCCCATCAGTGAAGGTACCTCGGACCCAGAGTTAGAGACTGGGTTGGTGGATCCAGAGTTTGTCTTGTTGGAGGAAGTCAGGTACCCCACAGCTAATCGGGCAGCAACTCTGGACAAGAAAGAAATGTCAAGGTAGACACACCTATTCCCCCTCCACGCAAAAGTCAGAGAGAGACAGCAGGGAAACACAGGAACCCATTTAACCTACCTAGGTCGGCATGCAATGCTGTGTCCCTTAGTCCAGATGTGTTCTCTCAAATATTAGCAGGGATGGTTGTCTATACATCAAAGCTTAAGGGACAGACAGATGAGTAAGAAGTCACCGAGGGCGCTGACTTGAAGCAGGGGAGAATGTAGCCGGGTGAATTAGAGACTGTTTATAGGGTGTTTTTTAGCATGATATGATAAAAATTGAGGAATAAATAGTGTAGAAGTTGTTTGTTTGAACTAAGGTAACACTGTCCCTTTAAGAGCGGCGCAAGGCTAAATCCGCAAGAGCACGGAGTTCCGGGGAGACTTTAGACACACGAAACGGGAAGTAAACAAAACCGCCACAAAACATTGGACCACAAGGTGTGTATCTTCATCTGTATAGAGGAAAATATCCCTGTAAACATTAATTTAACACAAAAATAGTCAATGGCGCCAGCAGATGAGGTGATGATTAAGTTTTCTGAGCAAGGCTGATGAGTGATGATTCTGTATTCTTGATGATTTTTGTAGACTGTTAAAACGTGTTTAGTATGTCATCTCTCCACCACGCTGGGGAAAGACTGAACAGCGGAGCAGCGTAAGTGGTGATTTATTACACTTACGGGTGAAAACAAAGTTTATGGTGCTTTATGCTAGTCGTTAAACTGAAATATCTGAGGTTTGTATGCTTTCGCCTAATTTTAGAGGGGAGATATGCCGTGTTGAGTTCCTGGTGTGTGCGTCCTCGTGTGCAGGCTACACACTGAAGTGAGAGTGAGTTTTTTTATTATTTTCCTGTGAACTTTAATTTTGACTTCTGTGAAAATGTTGGCAGTATTTTGTTCATAAATACACAGTACATTTCCACTAAGGTAATACACTATTGAAGTTACTGAAGTACTTGAACAATTTTGTGGCTTAAGAAAATGTATTTATTTGTACTGTGTTTTTTTTAATTTTGTTGCCAGGAAAGGGCCACTACTGTTGTCTATATTCTGTAGCAACCTGTTTATTGTTCTGTAGTTGGTGAACCTGGTGTATTTAGAGGGTAAACCAGAGATTACACTTTGGAGGTGCAGATGTATTAATGGTTTTTTTTTTGGCATCAATGCTATCAGAGTATGAGAGTTAATAGTTAAAGTACCAGTTTTGTATACAGAAAAGCGAGGTAGCCATCCTTTACAGTTACCACTGCAATTATCTACGATCCTCACTCAACAGTATTAACGCTGTTCTTATGTTTTTGTAAGTTCAGTCGGGGAATAAAGACCCACATAAAATTTTATTCTGTGCCCGGGTCATCATTTTATGACCAGGCCACATATACATATATATATATATACACATATATATATATACATATATATATATACATACATATATATATATATATATATATATATATATATATATATATGTATATATTTATATATGTGTGTGTGTGTGTTATCTTCCCTAGTGTTCCCTATAGTGTTATCTTCCCTCCAAAACTGGCATATTAAATTGATATTAAAACACTTTAAAACGTACACCTTGGGAGTTCTTACCTTTCAGGATCCTTCGCGAAAAGGTGGAAGGCCAGGTGCGGGGTATTTCACTGATAGTTGTTGCAGTTAATTGCACTACACTGTTTTCTTTTACTTTTTTTCTCCTCTCTCCTTGACATCTTGCATGTTGTCTGGGCGCAACAGTCCAAGCTCAACAGTCCAAAATGGCGGCAGCGCTACCGCA
Organism: Epinephelus fuscoguttatus; assembly: GCF_011397635.1. Lineage (NCBI taxonomy): Eukaryota > Metazoa > Chordata > Actinopteri > Perciformes > Serranidae > Epinephelus > Epinephelus fuscoguttatus. The sequence goes on from NC_064761.1 coordinate 3,696,141, forward strand.
GCGCCCCTATTGGCTGTTAGCAAAAATTCAATGGAGCTTCGCCTCTTGGGGTACGTCCCAAGTCTCTTATTTTACACTGCTAACTCCTAATTCCTTACTTGAACCGGAAGTCGTTCGAGGTCCGCCATCTTTAAGGCCGTCTCATGTCTCTTATTCCTGCCAGTAAGGAGTTAGCGTTAGGCGTTAGGAGGGATCTGTTAGGTGCAATGAGTAAGGTAACATGAGAGGTTCCTGACAGGAAGTCTTTTTCAGCTTGAGGCCCTGACATACAAATACCCGCCCCCTACGTCTGGCTCATTTGAACGAGATGGCGGAGAAACAGCGCAAGTGTACCCGTTACATGCATTCTTTGCAATGAAACGCTGTAATTCACATGCCTACGTGACTACAAAGCGTAATGTTAATGATATTTCGTGCAAGACTGTCATGTTGTAATTAAGTTTATTTCATTCACAACCCATTGCGGTGTTCAGCGGACTGTCGGGGATGTGTGGCTGTTAAATGTGCAGCTGCTCATGTCCAGAACCACACGTGTTGAACACCAGGCACACACACACACACAAACACACACACACACGGCTTTGATCAGCGGATATAATGTGACTTGGGATGTATGGCAAACGCTGGCTCCGTTATGCAGCCGATCCAGCTGTGCCCCTGTCATCAGAAAAGGACGACGCTTTACGTGACGCTTCAGAGTAAGGCCGTCTCATGTCTCTTATCAGTAATCCTCGCTCCTCACTCGTAACTCCTGGCTCCTTGCATGTTTTCCTAAGTGGGAGGGACTAAACAGTTAGGGAAGGTGGCTAGGTTAGGTGGTTAGCAGTAAATTTAAGGGACTTGGGACGTACCCTTGGTATCCATGCTCTTTGCCTGAAGCGAGCCTTGATTCGGCCATTTTGGTAGTTCTCTGTTGTCAGCCATTTTGTTTTGTAGGCCAAACAGCTCCTTGATCACCACAACCGCCTTTGTCTTTCTCTTCTTTCTCTCTCTCTCTCACACACATATACACACCAAGCTTGTATATAGTTAGTTAGAATTTGTGTGTTTTGGTTTGCTTTGCTAGTTTGTGAATAAATATAATTCTTTGGAATCATGCCTGCTCTCTGTTTAATGTTGCACAAGAGTGAATGAATAGTCAACCTCTGCTGCCTCAAGAACTCCGAAATCCTTCAGGCGTTACTGTTAATTTTAGTTGTTGTCATTAATTTAATTATTAATCAAAACTCCAAATTAATAGTTTAGCGTATTTTATGAGACTGATATCTTTAACTGGCTATCATTTTTCCCTTTACGGGAATGGTGCCCCACGAGGTGATTTATTGTTAATTAAGTCACATTATTTAACATGATTATTAATTAATTAATTAATTATTTCTGATAGCCAATTAAATCCCTACGTATTTGGTGCCTCTTGGTGAGTCCTAATATATTGATCCCAACATATTTGGTGCCTCCGTGTGAAGCCTAATGTGTTGACCCCAGCAACTATTATAAACTACTATTATTATTCATATTTCTATCATTGTTATATTAGTAATTGTTGCTGTGCATCTCTCTCCATGTATCATTTTGTCATATGCATTACTGTAGTTCTATTATGTTGATCTGTTCTGTATAAAACAGCTGTTGAATGTTTGTGTTGTTTGCTTTATAAAATTTAGTGCAGTTAGAAAGACAGAACACAGGAATTCTCTTTTCCTCTGCTATCGATGTGCGAAAAATGGAGTGGTATATTTGGGAAAACACCTCCATGAAGGAGTACACACTCACAGCCACAGGAAATACAGTGTGACTGCAGCCTGATGACAAGTCACTTTGTTTTTTGTTCTGTCACAACTGTGATGCTTCTACTTAAACAGCATCCATGTTTCTTTCAATTAGAAAGAAACACTGTACATGTCTGTATGAAAAGTAACTCACCTGATTACTTTCCATTTAAAATCCATGGTTCTATAATCATAAAACACAGATGACGCATCCTCTAAAGTCACAAAAGTAACTCACAGAGACACAAAACAACAAAAGAAAACACAAAATGATGTCAAGCAGACACAAAAGCAACAAAAATGGCACAACATTACCTTAAAAAGACATAAAACAACCACAAGGAGACACGAAATGACCACAAAGACACACAAACCCACAAAAAGATGCATAACTACTCTTCACCACTTCTCCTGGGGCCTTTTGCATATCACTGCCTAAGGGCCCTTTGCTGTATAATCCGCCCATGTTATGTGGACTTACGAACAACAGCTGACCCTCTCTGCTTCTCTTTTACTCTACATCTGTATTTATTCACTTAAACTTTTGAGATTGTTTGTTTTCTGTTTGATTTTTTACTGAGATGCCATGTAAGTTGCAATATTGTACTACTACTATACTGCAATGTGTGTGTGAAACATGCACTATACCTCTGTTGTTTAAAAGGAAAAATTACATTTATTATGACTTCAGCTTTAAACTCATAGGGACTTAGAGGTTTAACATAATGGATGTTTTCTTTCTCAGTTCATCACACAATTCATGCACCTCACTAGAACTCTCTCTCTCACACACACACACTGTCTCACACACAGAGACATTTTTCCGAAACATGATACTGAAATGGTTTTGGTGTCCCAGATTTGAAAACCTCCGACAGGCACATTGTATCGCTCCACTTTAGAGAACATGGAGGCAGACCTTCAGAAGTGCAGAGCTGATGTTCTTAAATGTGTTTTCCTTTTTCTGCCAGGAAATGGGGTGGAGGATAATGAGGAAAAAGCCTTAAACTGAGTATAGAAGTGGAAGAAAATAGCTCAGAGAAGAGGGATGTTCTCACCTTTGCAGCTCTCCCAGGCCACCGCCTGAAAGCATAGGCATGTCTTGATGGCAGAGGATCATTTTCATCTCCACAACTTGCACCTAAACTGTTTAATAGTATGTTAAAAGAGATGGAATCAAATTTGTGCTCAAAGGAGGTAACCTTACAAGAAAGTTATTTTTTGAAATCCAGTGAAAGCAGGATTTACGCTTTCAAACAGACAAGGAAACATTAGAGGGAATTGGATCTGAAGTTGCTGAAAGCCATAATTCATGGCATTTCAAGACCCTAGTGATCTGACTCTGTGATTGACCCTTTGAGGAGGGCAGACAGCAGCCATTATGAGACAAAGATCAAATAAAGCCATCAGGGGAAGAACAATGAAAGCAGATTATGCTTTCAGCAGTTTCAATCAATTCAAACTGGATTGTAGAATTTTCTACATTTTCACGGTACACAGTGTCTGCTTTGTTTATCTGATAGCTTTTCAGCCACGCTACAAATGGCAAGGTCTGTCAGTCCACCACTTTGGTCCAGACTGAAATATCTCAACAACTTGTGAATGAGTTGCCAAGACATTTTGTACAGAAATTGAATCCTACTGATTTTGGTGGTCATCTCATTTTCATTTTCATTTAGCATTTAAAACTATGGTTAATGACCAAATCCCCACCAAACTATTGACATTTTCATCAGCCTAAAATCTACTTCATTTGTAATGCTAATTAGCAATTATTAGCATGCTAAAAGGGTACACTAAGATAGTGATGGCCAATAATAGTAGCCCAAAAACCTACTAAAAAAATAGTAGAAACCTCAGGAAGAGCAACTGAGGAGGGATCCCTCTTCCAGGACGGACAGACATAAAATAGATCAACAGTAATGATACAAAATGATACATAAATAGAGACAGTAATGACAGCTTTCAACAACATTAATTTAAATAATAATATTACAGCTATTGTGGTACAATATGTTGTTAGTATATATTAATATATGAAAGTATGTGACAATAATCATATGTGTATAATGACAGGAGAGGTATGACTAATGATAACAGCAGCAGCAGGAGGCATCAGGCAGGACCACAGCAGGAGCACAACCACACACGTCACACCATCCAGGCACTGCTGCAATCCAATCCAAGGCAAGCCCGAGCCAGCCCTGACTATAAGCTTTATCAAAGAGTAAAGTCTTAAGTCTAGTCTTACTGTGCTTACTGTGTGTGTGTCATCGCGTCATTCACACGAGTAGTGGGGAAGCCGGCTGTGCTAACCGGAGCTAAGCTAGTGCTAACGTTCATAGTACAACCATTCTGCAAACTAATTAAACACACATATTTACAGAACTTACCAAATAGACCAGTCTCCTCGGCAACTTTCACCCAAGCCTGCTCCTTTTTGTTGCGGTCTCTGCAGAGTAGACACGTAGTATCATATAGCTCCGGGTAGCCGGAGCTATATGTTTCTCCTCCATCTCGGCATCAACAACTGGACGTCGGGGCATCAAGACGTCACTGACGACCATGACAAGATAACCACCATCGCTGCTTTGTTGTTTACCCCCTCTGGAAGTCCTAGATGCGTCGGAGGGCCAAACGCCGTCGTTTTTGGGTTCACCCTATCCTGCAGAAGCGCACCCAGCTCAGCGAGTTTCACCACCTCCTCCAGGAACTCCGTCTGGATGATAGCCGCTTTCAGCGGTACTTCAGGCTGACTGGAGCCCAGTTTGAGGACCTGTTGGCGAGGGTTGGCAGCAGGATCTCCCGGCAGGCTCCATTTCAGCTGCGGAGCGCCTGTCCATCTGTCTCCGGTGAGTAGCAGTTTATTGTTGTTGACACACGCCAGTGACGTCGGGAGAATCTCAACGCCGATTGGCTTTCGCGGCACAGCGTCACGCGAATTCGCCTCAAAAGTTCAATATTTTCAACTCGAGCGATGAGGCGTTGGACGCGAATTTTACGTCTATCGCGCCACGCTGAACGCCTCTATCGCGTCCATTGCATCCATCGCGTAACGCTAGACGCGTCCATCGCGCCGCCCGGCGCAAATTCGCGTCTAATCGCGTCTTTGCATTGACTTTGTATGTAATCTTGATGCGCAAATTTGCGAATTCGCGTTTGGTGTGAACGCAGCTTTAACTGTGGAGACAGTGTCTGCCTCCCGGACCGAAACAGGAAGATGATTCCATAGAAGAGGAGCCTGATAAATGAAGGCTCTGGCTCCTGATCTACTTTTGGAGACTTTAGGATCCACATTAGCCCTGCATTCTCAGAGCGCAGTGTTCTGGTGGGATAATAGGGCACTATAAGCTCTCTAAGATATGATGGAGCCTGACCATTTAAAGCTTTGTAAGTTAGGAGTAGGTTTTCTTCGCCATGACATCACTTGGGGTGAATTCCCAATCGCATACTTTTTCTTTTTACTTTCAGAGTTGCTGCAGCTGCCCTCAAAAAGTATGTACTTTTGCATGCAGTATGCACACAATCAGGACATACTACTTTCTTATAATGCCCTGAACGTTGACCCTGAGTAAAATAGCTACCTGAACTTGACTAACATTAAGGTGCTGCAGCTGACAAACCACACAAAACACTGTCTGTTTGCCACTGTCTCTATTACACTGTCGCCCCACAACAACAATGCCAACATCATGTTAATGTTATTATGTCACAGCTAACGTAGCTAACATTAGTCTAACCCAGCAGTCGTGTCCACAAGCCACCTTATATTTCATCTTCTAACCGCTTCATCCTCTTGAGGGTCGCGGGGGGGCTGGAGCCTCTTGCTGTGAGGCGAGAGTGCTAACCACCACACCACCGTGCCGCCCACCTTATATTTATTTCACAAAATCAATTTTGACCCCAGGCGTTTAAAAGAACCAGGGGCTATTTGCTCAAGGCTTTTATTTATTTTTTTGCACCGACCTGCACCAGGCCCGTTATTTGGTTACAGTTCCTGTCCAGTATGTTTTTTAGTGCAAAAATACTGTATAATGTAGGGGTGAGTTTGTGTACAAAAATCTCTAAACGTTTAGAGTGGGTCATTTTTTTCGCGTACACATGTACACGGGTTTCACCGCTGGGTGGTGCTATTGCATTATACCAGCAAAGCCACAGTTATCCGAATATAACCGAACGGGCCATTTAACCAACAGTTACAGGCAGCCACACCGAAATATCACCATTCCGATGGTCCGCCATCCCGAATTCTGGTCCCTGAGTCCTGACAGTAAGCTATGGCAAGTCTGTAGAAGCTGTATTCCCCATGCATGTCAGCGATTTTCACCGGGGACGCACGTGAGTAATTCAGGCTGACATTGCCTGTTTTTCAGCTAACTCTTCTGGTAATTTTGTTAAAAGGCATGGCATATAGGCCCACAGTAGCTTATTATTATTATTATTATTATTATTATTATTATTATTGTTATTACCATTATTGTTGGGTCTTATAAGAGTGGGCTACAATGAGTACCGGGCCATCAAATCACAGCATCCGGGGTGAGAGGACATGGAATTATGTGCACTTTTACGCACACGGGTCAAGGCGATCACGGATATTTGATGTGGGAAAGATGTAGCCAGATGTATTCCCTGTTTTAGATACATGGCTTTCTGTCCGTCCGTCCGTCCGTCCATCCGTCCATCCGTCCGTAGCATGAGTCATGTGCACCACTTCACCACTGACCCGTGCGTAAAAGCGCAAACAGTCCCTCAAGGAGGGACAGCCATGAGGCAATGAATGAGGAAATAATCGCCTGGGCATTTAATCGGGCTGGCGTTTAATACGCAAAATGGGGTCAAACCCCCGGCGGCTATTAGGTGCTATTTCGACTATTTGAAAAATATACAGTAATTCACCCCTACAGATGACGAGTCAAATGTTGGCATTTTCTGCCTTACAAAGCCTCTTGTGGAATAAACAAGCAGTATGACTTCTCATCAGAACGTCGGGGTTGAGCATCACTTGAATTTGTAGGGTTTCCCTGTATTTTGAATAACTGGTGCTGCCAGTTCGGTTCAACATTTGTGAGCCGATCCTCTTCTCAGTGTACCTAGTGGACTGCTATCCCTGACATGGAGATACCACCATGATTGCTGGTTCTTTGGTTAAATTTTGGAAATGAAGAGCTCTCTTCTCATTGTTAGATGGGCTGGTTGATGATGTTAGCTTCGCCTCAGATCATAAACCAAAAATTTTACTCAGTTTACTCCTCACTGCTTTCGTAGTGGCTCTTCTACCTGTATTGTATATATATTGTATAATATTATTATATTATTTGTATAGCAAATAAGCTGAACGTGTACCCTATGTCAGCACTGCCATTGGGGGACACTAGCAATGCAACTTGTGCCCCATCAGTCAGGCACTATATGACTATGTACATTCATGCACCACTCCACTCAAAACATCTCAGACACCGGCTGTAAAAAATATTGTCAGAGAACAAAACAGCCATCAAAGGACAAAACATGCTTTACAGTACCAAGTTCAGCAAGCCTACCTCAACAACTTGTACTGGCAAAAAAGTGGACAACAGAGACCAACCAACCAGCTAGCATGTTGTAAGATGGCTGCTCCCTGCTGGTGAAAACACGAAATACAGTCTAGTTTTCAGGCAATTTGGGGGTGGACATCAGTATTGATTGCAGTGCCATCTATTCAAACAAAACAAAGTCATAAGCCCTGTTTCCACCAAACACTTGTAGTATAGTACCTTTGGAACCAAAAGTAACCCTTCAGACATGGTACCTAGACCCTGGGTCCATTTAGCATTTTTACCGCAAACAGTACTCTTAAATGTGGGCAGGGTTGTTGTCACTCACTGCTCCGTCCAACACTCGCTGTATTTCCTAATCACTGGTGAGGAGGAAAGTCATCCACAAAATGGGGTTTTCAGACCAAGTACAACAAGCTGCAGTGAGAGTCTCTTTCAATGAGATATGTGAAAATAGCAGGTAGTAATAGTTCTTCTCAGGCAAACGCAGCGGTTTAGTGTTGCTGGAGCCCACAGGAACCATGCTCAATAATGCTTTTTATTAAGGATTAGAATATATGCATTTCACATTATCTGGTCAAAATTAATACATACAGTACAGGCCAAAAGTTTGGACACACCTTCTCATTCAATGCGTTTTCTTTATTTTCATGACTATTTACATTGTAGATTCTCAATGAAGGCATCAAAACTATGAATGAACACATGTGGAGTTATGTACTTAACAAAAAATTGTGAAATAACTGAAAACATGTTTTATATTCTAGTTTCTTCAAAACAGCCACCCTTTGCTCTGATTACTGCTTTGCACACTCTTGGCATTCTCTCGATGAGCTTCAAGCGGTAGTCACCTGAAATGGTTTTCCAACAGTCTTGAAGGAGTTCCCAGAGGTGTTTAGCACTTGTTGGCCCCTTTGCCTTCACTCTGCGGTCCAGCTCACCCCAAACCATCTCGACTGGGTTCAGGTCCGGTGACTGTGGAGGCCAGGTCATCTGCCGCAGCACTCCATCACTCTCCTTCTTGGTCAAATAGCCCTTACACAGCCTGGAGGTGTGTTTGGGGTCATTGTCCTGTTGAAAAATAAATGATCGTCCAACTAAACGCAAACCGGATGGGATGGCATGTCGCTGCAGGATGCTGTGGTAGCCATGCTGGTTCAGTGTGCCTTCAATTTTGAATAAATCCCCAACAGTGTCACCAGCAAAACGTTCCCCACACCATCACACCTCCTCCTCCATGCTTCACAGTGGGAACCAGGCATGTGGAATCCATCCGTTCACCTTTTCTGCGTCTCACAAAGACACGGCGGTTGGAACCAAAGATCTCAAATTTGGACTCATCAGACCAAAGCACAGATTTCCACTGGTCTAATGTCCATTCCTTGTGTTTCTTGGCCCAAACAAATCTCTTCTGCTTGTTGCCTCTCCTTAGCAGTGGTTTCCTAGCAGCTATTTGACCATGAAGGCCTGATTCGCGTAGTCTCCTCTTAACAGTTGTTCTAGAGATGGGTCTGCTGCTAGAACTCTGTGTGGCATTCATCTGGTCTCTGATCTGAGCTGCTGTTAACTTGCCATTTCTGAGGCTGGTGACTGATGAACTTATCCTCAGAAGCAGAGGTGACTCTTGGTCTTCCTTTCCTGGGTCGGTCCTCATGTGTGCCAGTTTCGTTGTAGCGCTTGATGGTTTTTGCGACTCCACTTGGGGACACATTTAAAGTTTTTGCAATTTTCCGGACTGACTGACCTTCATTTCTTAAAGTAATGTTGGCCACTTTTTTTTCTTTAGTTAGCTGATTGGTTCTTGCCATAATATGAATTTTAACAGTTGTCCAATAGGGCTGTCGGCTGTGTATTAACCTGACTTCTGCACAACACAACTGATGGTCCCAACCCCATTGATAAAGCAAGAAACTCCACTAATTAACCCTGATACACACCTGTGAAGTGGAAACCATTTCAGGTGACTACCTTTTGAAGCTCATCGAGAGAATGCCAAGAGTGTGCAAAGCAGTAATCAGAGCAAAGGGTGGCTATTTTGAAGAAACTAGAATATAAAACATGTTTTCAGTTATTTCACCTTTTTTTGTTAAGTACATAACTCCACATGTGTTCATTCATAGTTTTGATGCCTTCAGTGAGAATCTACAATGTAAATAGTCATGAAAATAAAGAAAACGCATTGAATGAGAAGGTGTGTCCAAACTTTTGGCCTGTACTGTATATTTTTAAACACTTTAAGATCCACTCATTACTGTAACACCCTGAGGTCCACATCAAGGTCATGCTTTCTTGTTTTCAGTTTTGTTAGTATTTCCTGTTTTATTCTGACACTTGGGGTCTGTCCCAAGTCTCTTAAATTACTGCTAGTGCTACTGCTAGCCGACTTTGCTAGCTGTTTAGCCCACCTAGGAAAAAATGCGAGGAGCTAGCGCTAGGAGCACTGTCATTTTAAGAGACATGAGATGGCCTTACTCTGAAGCTTCACGTGAAGCGACGTCCATTCCTGATGACAGCGGCACAACTGGATCTGCTGCATAACGGAGCCAGCGTTTGGCGTACATCCCAAGTCGCATTATATTCACTGATCAAAGCCGTATCCCTGGAGCCTATCCCAGCTGACACTGGGCAGGAGGCAGGGTACACCCTGGACAGGTTGCCAGACTATTGCAGGGCTGACACATAGAGACAAACAACCATTCACGCTCACATTCACACCTACGGACAATTTAGAGATATCAATTAACCTAGTCCCCAATCTGCATGTTTTTGGACTGTGGGAGGAAGCAGGATTGCCCGGAGAGAACCCACGCTGACACGGGGAGAACATGCAAACTCCGCACAGAAGGGCTCCCACGCCCGGGATCGTACCGGCAACCCTCTTGCTGTGAGGTGAGAGTGCTAACCACCACACCACCGTGCCGCCCCTACCTTAATCAATTCAATTTTATTTATAAAGCCCAATATTACGAATCACAATTTGCCTCACAGGGCTTTACAGCATACGACATCCCTCTGTCCTTAGGACCCTCACAGCGGATAAGGAAAAACTCCCCCAAAAACCCTTTAACGGGGAAAAAACAGTAGAAAGCTCAGGAATTGCAGCTGAGGAGGGATCCCTCTTCCAGGACGGACAGACGTGCAATAGATGTCGTACAGAACAGATCAACATGATAAATCAACAGTAAGCCGTATGACACAATGAGACAGAACGAGAGAGACAGAGAGATGCAGGACAGACGGTAATGACAGTAGCTTACAACAACATGAAAGTAATAATATTAATTAATATTAATATTAATAGGCTAATTAATATTACCAACAAGCTATTAAACATTCCACTCACATGTCATGCAGGAAAATAATGATGGGCAAATGTGTGTGTGTGTGTGTGTGTGTGTGTGTGTGTGTGTGTGCGTGGTGTTATATCAACACATGTGGTTCTGGACATGAGCAGCTGCACATTTAACAGCCACACATCACCGACAGTCCGCTGAACAACGCAATGGGTTGTGAATGAAATAAACTTAATTACAACATGACAGTCTTGCACAAAATATTATTAACGTTACTCTTTGTAGTCACGTAGGCATGTGAATTACAGCATTTCATTGCAAAGAATGCATGTAACGGGTACACTTGGCTGTTTCTCCGCCATCTCGTTCAAATGGGCCAGACGTAGGGGGCGGGTATTTATACGTCAGAGCCTCAGCTGAAAAAGACTTCCTGTTAGGAACCTCTCGACCATCTTAGCTCGTAGCTGCTTAAAGCTTGCTGCTAGCTCCTAGCGCTAGCTCCTCGCTGCACAAATAAGTGACTTGGGATGACCTAGAAGATGGCGGACCTCGAACGACTTCTGGTTCAAGCGAGGAGCTAGCAGTAGCACTATAAAAATAAGAGACTTGGGACGCACCCTTACTCTTGTCTCTCATTTCAGGTACTTCACTTCCTGCCCCTGTGTGTTTCCCACCTGTATGATTAACTGTCCCACCCTGATTGGTTTCACCTGTCCCTCATTACCCCTCCTCCCTTGTGTATTTAGTCCACCTGCTGCCCTTTGTCTGTGCCAGTTTGTCTCAATTGTTTTGAGCACATGTTTTAGCCATCTCTTCCTAGTGTTCTCCAAGTTTTTTTATACAATATTTTACATTTGTGCATTCTGCTTAAGCCCCTAGCCTTTGGAAACTTTTGTTTGTAATTTTGTACTGTTTTTCTGTGTATTGACATTTAAATAAAGACCTTGTGTTTTTGAGTCTTGCAAATGAGTCCTGTTGGTATCAGTCTGATAGTACGAACTGGCCAGCATGGACTCAGCAGACTCTGACCCAGTGCAAGTGGCTATTAAAGTTCAGGGGAAGAGGATTCAACACCAGGCGGAGCAGAAGTTGCAGCCTCAACCCAGACCTTCCTGTGTTGACCTCCCTTCTTTGTCATGCTCTCCATTGAGCTGGGCATAAGAGGTGACTCTGACTGTCGGGCATTCCTGGTTCAGTGTAGTCTTCATTTGAAGCTCCAGTCAGCCTCCTACCCTAAGGAACGGACCAATGCGGCATATATCATCTCCCATCTCTCCGGCAGAGCTGAGGCTTAGGCTACAGCAGAAAGGAACAGAAAATCTCCCATCTGTGAGTCTCTGAAGCTCTTCACTGAGACTTTTACTAGGATATTTCAACACACTGCTCCTGGACGGGAGGTGGTCCAAGCTCTCTCTAGTCTTCGCCAGGATTAGAGAAGAGTCTCTGTATACGCTATTGAATTCCGCACACTAGCAGCAGACAGTGGTTTGACCAGTCTGCCTTGTTTGATGCCTTCCTCCATGGGCTGTCAGAACCATCGGCCCCCCTTGAACTACCAGATGACCTGGTAGGTACCTGCATCTTTTAAAACAGGGGTAATCAAGCCACTACTCAAGAAACATAACTTGGACCCTGATGTCATCAATAATTACAGACCAATTACAAATCTCCCCTTTCTTTCAAAAATCCTAGAAAAAGCAGTAGTACAACAACTCACTGATGACCTCTCCTTCAATAATCTGTACGACCCTCATCAATCCAGTTTCAGAAAATTCTATAGTACGGAAACTGCACTGACAAAAGTGGTCAGTGATTTACTACTCGCCTCCGATTCCGACTCAGCTTCAGTTTTGCTGCTACTAGACCTCAGCACAGCGTTTGATACACTTGATCACCATATTCTACTTCACCGTCTAGAAAACTACATAGGACTCACCGGCTTTGCTTCGCCTGGTTCAAATCCTACCTTACCGACAGATCTCACTTTGTTTTTCATAATAACTGCTCTTCAGAACGCAAAAGGTCAGTTATGGTGTACCACAAGGGTCTGTGCTTGGTCCCATTCTCTTTACTATTTACATGCTACCCCTTGGTTCATTAATCCATAAATGCAAATTAGGTTCCCACTTTAACGCAGATGATACTCAGCTCTACATATCCATCAAGCCTGACACTTCATCAACTGATCCATCTAGAACAGTGCACACAAGAAATCAAACAATGGATGTCGTCAAACTTCCTTCTCTTAAATACTGAAAAAACTGAAATGTTAATCCTAGGCCCAAAGCACATCAGAAACAAATTCTGCAATCTCACTTTAAACTTAGCTGGTTCTATCATTTCACAAAGCCCCCGTGTTAGAAATCTCAGTATTTTATTTGATCCTAATCTTTCCTTTGAAGACCATATTAGTAATATAACAAAAAAAAGCATATTTGCACCTACGTAATATTGTCAAGATTCTTCCCATTCTCTCCATGACTAATGCAGAAACACTGGTTCACGCTTTTGTCTCATCCCGATTAGATTATTGCAATACACTTTTCTCTGGCTTACCAAATTTAACCATTAGGAAACTACAACTCGTTCAGAATATGCTGCCAGGATATTAACCAGAACCAGAAAACTTGACCATATCACCCCTGTTTTCATTTCATTACACTGGCTCCCTGTACACACTAGATCAGACTTCAAGATTCTGCTTTTAACTTATAAAATATTACATGGACTTGCACCATCCTACTTATCATCTCTACTTACTCCACGTTTATCAATCAGACCTCCATGATCCCATAATGTCGGTCTCCTATCTATCCCCAAAATTAATAAATCATCAGCAGGTGGTAGAGCCTTCTCATATCGAGCTCCTCTCCTCTGGAACCGCCTTCCCATTCAAATCCTTGAAGCCAACACAGTTGATTCCTTCAAAAGTAAACTCAAAACACACCTTTTTGCATCTGCCTTTAACATCACATAGTCTCTGTCCTTACATACTACATCATGGTTATCTACTATTACTCAGTCATTGTGCGCATCAATTTATATTTTGTTTTTTGTTTTGTTTGTTTATTTTGTTCTACATAGTCATTTCACTTGTTTTTATATATTTTATTTGTTGTGTTATTTGTAATTTGCTTATGTGTTTTTATGTACAGCCCACTGAGGCATCTTTTGTGACTGTGGGCTATAATAAATTTTGACTTGACTTGACTTGACTTGACTCTCTCGTCTCCCTGGCTATTATTTTTGACAAGTGTCTCTGGGAGAGAGAAAAAGCAAGATCCAGGCTCGGTGTTTCCCCTCCTATCCACAAGAGGAAGCCGTTAGCTAACTCCCAGCCATGCTGGCATCCTGCTAGTCAGCACTTCCCAACAACCACCTCTACAGCGCCCCTTTCAGTGCCAGAGGAACCCATGCAGCTTGGCAGAAGCAGGCTGACTCCTGAGGAACAACAGCACCGTTTTCGGGAGGGGTATCTACTGTGCTCAGCTTGGCCATCTCATTGCCTCGTGTCCAGTAAAAATTCGGGCTCATCAGTGAAGAAGAGGGTCCTGGTGAGTTGTACTACAATCCCTGTAAGTCCCATCGTTGTCTCACACAGGTTACCCTCTTGTCTTCCTCTGTGACCCTTAGTCATCCAGTGCTGGTGGATTCAGGTTCTGATGCTAACTTGATGGACCAAGAGCTAGCTAAAACACTAGGCCATGACCTTTTCCCCTTGCCCAAGACTTTGGAGGCTTGCGCCTTAGATGATCAGCTTCTGTGTAGGGTAACTTACCACACACAATCTGTTCAGTTAGTTTTTCCTGACAATCACAAAGAATTCCTCAGCTTCTACCTGTTCTAGTCTCCTCAGCACCCACTTATTTTAGGGTACCCTTGGTCAGCCCTGCATAATCCCCACATAAACTGGTCCTCTGGAAAAGCTACTGCTTGGGAAAAAGAATGTTTAAAGACTTGCTTCTTGTCTACCACTCAGGATTTGCATCCATCAGTTGTACTTCCCTCTCCGTCTCCAGCGGTGTCAGATGTCCTGACCTCAGTTTCCTGACCTGTTACCATGATCTCAAAGAGGTCCTTAATAAGGCCAAAGCTACCTCGTTGCCTCCTCAGCGAACTTGTGACTGTGCTATTGATTTGTTACCTGGCACCACACCCCCTAGAGGACGACTGTATTCCCTGTCTGCTCCAGGCTATGAAGGAGTATGTGGATTCCTCACTGGCAACTGGTCTCATTCGCCCTTCATCTTTCCCTGCTGGAGCTGGATTCTTCTTTGTTGAGAAGAAGGACAAGACCGTCTGTGCCTGCAAGGCCTTAATGACATCACAGTCAAAAACAGGTACCCCCTCCCTCTTATTTCTTTGGCATTTGAACTGTTGCAAGGGGCTAAGATTTTTTCCAAGCTTGACCTGAGAAATGCCTATCATTCGGTTAGAATAAGGGAGGGGGATGAGTGGAAGACTGCTTTTAACACTAGTGGGCATTAGGAATATCTTATGATACCCTTTGGTCTCACGAATTCCCCAGCTGTTTTTCAGGCTCTAGTCAGTGATGTCCTTCGAGACATGCTCAACATCTTTGTGTTCATCTATTTGGATGATATCCTCATCTTCTCCCCTGATGAGGAAACCCACGTCCGTCATGTCCGTCATGTCCTCCAGCACCTCCTCTACTACCAGCTCTTCATTAAGGCAGAGAAATGTGAGTTTCACATGACCACTGTTTCTTTCTTTGGGTTCATTGTGTCTGAGGGGGCATTTTAGATCCAGCTAAAGTTAGCGCTGTTTCGGAGTGACCTATTCCTGTCAGCTGCAAGTAGCTTCAACATTTTCTAGGGTTTGCAAACTTATGCAGACGTTTAGTAGTGTTGCTGCCCCGCTGCATGCTCTGACTTCTACCAATGTCAAGTTTCAGTGGACTCCTCAAGCTAACTAGGCATTTCAAAAACTTAAGACCTGTTCTACCACAGCCCCCGTGTTGGTCCTACCAGACCCACACCAGCAGTTTGTAGTTGAGGTGGACGCCTCAGATGTTGGAATTGAGGCAGTGCTCTCCCAGCATTCTCAGAAGGACAACAAATTCCATCAATGTGCCTTCCTATCCCGGAATATTTCTGCTGCTGAGAAAAATTATGATGTCGGTAACCAAGAGCTGCTTGCAGTTAAGGTGGCATTAAAGGAGTGACGCCATTGTCTGGAGGGGGCTGAGCATCCATTTCTTGTGTGGACGGACCACAAGAACTTGGAGTATCTCCAGACAGCTCAGACACGTGGCTCACGTCAGGCCAGTTGGTCACTTTTTTTTCTACCATTTCAACTTTTCTCTGCCCTACCGCCCGGGCTCTGAAAACATTAAACCAGATGCTCTCTTTCGCCTTGTGGACCCTGGCTAAGTTCCTGACTCTCCCACCTACATTCTACCACCCTCATGTGTGGTGGGGACTATCACATGGGGCACTGAGGAAAGAGTCAGACAGGCTTGTGGCAAGTCTGGACAACAAGATAAGATAAACTAAGACAAAACTAAGTAAACAATTAAGTTACTGTGTGTATAGAACAGACAGAAATGGAGAAAAAAACCCCATTATAAATAAAATTGAGAGATACATTAGCTTTAGCCACAAAACATTTTTATACAATACTTGTGTGGAGGAAATAGACTATACAAACAAATCATTCAATCATGTACATTGGGAGATTCTCTACATAGTTCATAAAAGGTTGCCATATTTTATAAAATACATTAATCCTGTTTCTTAAAGAATAGGTTATCTTTTCTAGAGGTATGCATCTATTTACTTCGGAGAGCCACAGTGCACTTGGCACCGGGAGGTCTGACTTCCATTTCACTGCAACACATTTTTTGGCAATTGTCAGTAAAATTTCAGCAAGCTTAATGAAGTAGCTGCATTTAAGATTAGAATGTACGAAGCTTCCCAAGAGGCATACCTCAGGGTCCATTGGAAAACTGACACCATTAATTGCAGATAGATAATCACAAATCCCTTGCCGGAATCTCTGTAATTTGCTACACTGCCAGGTAGAGTGAAAGAAGGTGCCGTCCACTTGACCACATCTGAAACATAGGGGTGAAACATTGGAATTAAACTTATGTAGCTTAGAAGGACTAAGATAGTTCTGGTGTAAATAGTTAAACTGAATTAATCTATATCTTGAATTTAATGTACATGTGACACCATTGTTACATAGATCTTTCCACAATCCTGGATCAATTTCTTTGCCTAAGTCCCTCACCCACCTAAGCCTAAATCTGTCCGATTCAGGTACTAGTAAAAAAGGTAACAGGACTTCATAAACCTTAGAGATGGTTCTAAGCATTGGTTGACCTTCGTGGAAGATTAGTTCTATAGGTGACATCTTGGGTAAATTCCTCTGTCCTTTAAGGTTAACCCTTATGAAATCCCTCAACTGTAGATGTTTAAAAAAAAAAAAAATCTTTATCGGGCAGTTGGTATTTCTCCTTCAACTGCTGGAAGGACATAAAAATTCCATCTGTATAGCAATGTTCCAAGTGTGTGATACCCCTTTTAGACCATTGTTCAAAGTTTCGGTTTTGATAAAAAAATGGGAATAAGTCTATTTCCCCATAAAGGGGTCTTAGGAGATAGAAAACTGCCCCACCCAAACATTCTATGTATTTTGAACCAGGTTTGGACTGAGTGCACAATGATAGGGTTATTAGTGATTGGATGGTCTCTTTTATGTCCAGATTTTCAATATTCAGCCATGAGATTGAGGGATCTCTATCAAACAGTTGAGTCAAAAATCTAGATTGTGCAGCAAAATAGTAAAGTCTAAAGTTAGGCAGTTTCAACTGTAGTGTAATGTACTGATTTATTGAAGACATATACTGTACCTTTAAGTTGACTTTTAGAAAGATATGCATTGAAGCAATGTACTCTGTTTAACTGACAAATCACACACTGGGTTATTATTTCTTGTATTTTTATGACACACATACACTCACTCAGCACTTAAGCATTGTGGTGGAGAAGTACCTAGGATTAAAAATAGCATGGAGGATGGGCTCAGAAACCACTGGTGGAAAGTTAGGGAAATTACAGCTTGTCCTGATATGACCTTAGAGGAGGCGGGTCTTAGACTGCCCAGAAAAACATTATATGGTGGAACTGGCTCCAAGGGAGGAAAAGCAGAGTGGGGAATACTATTATGAATGAGTGCAAGGATTAAAGCAGCCATCGGGGGGAGACAAGAGAAATGTGACACTGTTATATTTCAGCTCCAAGGGGGAAGGACTAAAGAAAAAGTGGAAACTCAGCAGAAATGTGACACCGTTACGATCAGAGCCAAGTGGGAAGGATTAAGAAAAGACGACTCAGCCGAAATCTTCACAATAAAAGCGAGTGCGCAAACAAAGACATTCCAGTCCTGCTCCGGAGCTTGAGTCATTGAGTTGTGATGTGTTTGTTGCCTGCAAGCACATTAAACTCAGTTGCATCTGATTCTACTTGTCTCCAATGACTTTTTTGACTTCTCAGCATTTGAGTTTTTGATATTTAATAGAAACAAAGAAAGTTTGTTCGCGAAGATGGGAACGAGGTCGTGAGCATTCTGGCCCAGCTCCAGACCTTCAAATTTATGCTTCCACACAACCCCCCATTTGCATAGTTTAAAGTGAGTTTGTTTAAAGAGATTCTTGGAGATTTGCCTCGCCAAATAAATCTTCTAATCATTTTATCCAATGAAGAAAAAAATGTAGAAGGTACATGAGTTGGAAGAGATTGAAACGTATACAAAAATTTAGGTAAAATATTCTTTTTTATAACATTAATTCATCCTAACAGAGTAAGGGGAAGGTTAAACCATTTATTCAGATCTTCTTCTACTCTCTGTAACAATTTCAAGAGGTTAAGTCTATATAGATTCTTTAAATCCTTACTCACTGATATACCCAGGTATTTAAGCCCATTAGGTGACCACTTGAAGGGAAATTTGTGTTGAATATTGTCATATTTGAATTCTAACAATGGTAATATTTCACTTTTATCAAGATTAATCTTGTAACCTGAAAGAGAGCTGTACAAGTTCAACAAATCTACTAAATGGGAGAGAGAACTTTCAATATTTGTTAAAAAAAAAGAACAATATCAGCAAAACGTGACAATTTATGTGAAAAGGATCCAATTTGAAAACCGCATATATTGGGGTCTGCTCTAATGGCCTCAGCCAGAGGTTCTATGGCGAGCGCAAAAAGGGCGGGGCTAAGCGGGCATCCCTGTCTGTTGCCTCTAAAGATGGTAAAAGAGTCTGATGTAATCCCATTAACTGCAATCCTGGCTTTCGAAGACCTATACAAGGATTTTATTAAGTCAATAAAGTGGTTATCAAAACCGAATTTCTCAAGTGCTTGGAAAAGGTAAGGCCATTCCAGCTGATCGAAGGCCTTCTCTGCATCAAGAGAGAGTGCTCTCTCTCTCTCTCTCTCTCTCTCTCTCTCTCTCTCTCTCTCTCCTGTCCTATTACTGCATCTTGCTAACTTGGCCATTCCGGATATCACGAACTAGGCTTCTTCTCCGGAGTCTTTGTGCTCCACTGTCTCTCAGGTTAACTCGTATTGCAGCGGTGCCTGGATAGTGTGGCGTGTCTGGTTGTGCTGCTGCCGTGGTCCTGCCAGATGCCTCCTGCTGCTGCTGTTATCATTAGTCATACTTCTACTGTTAATATACACATATGACTATTGTCACACATGTATACTATCAGATATTAATATATACTTTAAACATATTGTACCGCAGTAACCAGAACTATAATTATAATATTATTACTTTCATTAATGTTGTTGTAAGCTACTGTCATTACCATCTGTCCTGCATCTCTCTCTGTCTCTGTCTCTCTCTCTGTCTCTCTCTCTTTCTGTCCCATTGTGTCATATGGATTACTGTTAATTTATTATGTTGATCTGTTCTGTATGACATCTATTGCACGTCTGTCCGTCCTGGAAGAGGGATCCCTCCTCAGTTGCTCTACCTGAGGTTTCTACCGTTTTTTGGAGTTTTTCCTGCAGTGAGGGTCCAAAGGACAGAGGGATGTCGTATGCTGTAAAGCTCTGTGAGGCAAATTGTGATTTGTGATATTGGGCTTTATAAATAAAATTGATTGATTGATTGATTGATTGATTGATTTTTTTCTGAGCAAAATGGATAATATTAAAAAAAGGTCTTAAAATATTAGATGAAAGCCTATTAATTATAAATCCAGTTTGGTCAGGGTTAATGAGATGAGGAAGTATTCTTTCCAGTCTCTTGGATATCATTTTCATTACAAGTTTATAATCGGTATTTAAGAGGGAAATCGGCCTATATGAAACACAAAGACATGGGTCTTTCCTTGCTAGTTCAAAGACTTCCATTAAGTGTGGCACTAGGACATCTTGAAATTCCTGGAAAAACTCTGGGGGGTCCCCGGTATCCTCTGACTGCTCCTGCCTGTAGTCAGCGTCTGCCATAGCGGCAAGCTTGCTGCTGGCGGTGACGGCTCTCGTGGTTGGAGGCAGGTGTGCGGTGTTTCTTTGTTTATAGTTGCGCATTTCCTTGTCGTTGTAATATTTAAACCATGGGATTTTGGTTTGTTACAGCCGAAGGGATATATCAATGTAGAAGAGTAGTTTTTCAAAGTGGAACAGGAGAGCTCTCTACTTCGTGTCTCTTCCCTACGCTGCCATACCCGGAAGTGCCTTCTTCTCTTCATTCCCAGTTGATTCATTGGCCTCACTTTTCCCTCCCCTCCTGCAACCCGGGGATAGTTTGGACCATGTTTGTCATCAAGCAACGTTTCTGGTGGCCATTCATGGACACGGAGATGGGAGAATATGTTGCTGCTTGCCCAGTGTTTGCGTGGACCAAAGTCTCCCACCTTCTCCTCCTGGTTTTCTGCGCCCAATACCTGTTCCTCATCAACACTGGTCTGACATTTTCCTGGATTTTGTT
The DNA here is from genome assembly GCF_011397635.1 of Epinephelus fuscoguttatus. Lineage (NCBI taxonomy): Eukaryota > Metazoa > Chordata > Actinopteri > Perciformes > Serranidae > Epinephelus > Epinephelus fuscoguttatus. The sequence goes on from NC_064761.1 coordinate 3,716,708, forward strand.
ACTGGTCTGCCTCTCTCCAAAGGTAATGCCACCATACTTGTTGTGCACAGATTCTCTAACATGGTGCACTTTACTCCTCTATGCAGAGGAAACGGCAGAGGTTGTCCTGTTGCGTGTTTTGTTTACATGGCTTTCCCAGAGATGTTGACCAAGGTCCCAGTTTGTTTCTAAGTTCTGGAAGGCTTTCTGCTCCCTCCTTGGTGCTTCTGTCAGTAGCCAGTGGCCAAATGGAGCAACTCAACTAGGAGCTGGAAACTGGTCTACGCTGCCTCGCCTCCCAAAACCCTACCACCTGGAGTAAACATTTTATTTGGGTTGAGTATGCCCATAATACACTGCCTTGCTTCTCCCCTTTCAGTGCATTTATGACTGTCAACCCCCCCCACCCCCATTTCCTGCCCTGCAGAACAAGGCCAGTGTCCTGTCTGCTTTGGCCTTGGTCCACTGTTGTCACCGCATCTGGAGCCAGGCCCGGCAGAAGCTTCTCCAGAGCTCTGCACGTTACAAGAAAGTGGCGGATGGCCTGCAGACCTCTGCTCTCTCCTACAAAGCTGGCCAGAGAGTGTGGCTGTCAACCCAGGATCTCCCCCTCCATGTGTAATCCTGTGAGCTGGTCCCTCGCTTTGTGGGTCCTTTTTCGATCTCTATATAATCAACCCTGTGGCTGTGAGACTCAAACTTCCCAGGACTATGAGGATGCACCCCACCTTTCATGTGTGTCCAGTGAAGCCTGTCAAGGAGAGTGCTCTGGTCCCTTCCTTCAAACCCTCACCACCCCCCTGGTTCATCGATGGAGGTCCAGTCTATTTGGTCAAGCAGCTGCGTGGGTGCCAGTATCTGGTTGACTGGGAGGGCTATGGCCTTGAAGAAAGGTCCTGGGTTCCTGCCAGCAATACTGTGGATCCTTACCTTACTTTCACAGACGTCATCCTGACAAACCTGGGCCATCAGGTGCTGGCCCTAGAGGGGGGCTACTGTTACACCCTGAGGTCCCCATCAAGGTCATGCTTCCTTGTTTGGTTCCTGTTGTTTGCTCCCTTGTGTATTTAGTCCACCTGCTGCACTTTGTCTGTGCCAGTTGGTCTCAATTGTTTTGAGTGCATGTTCTACCTGTCTCTATATATTTTGCACTTGTGCATTCTGCTTCAGCCCCTAGCCTTTGGAAACCTTTGTTTGTATTTTTGGACTGTTTTTCTGTGCACCAACCTTTATTAAAGACCTTGTGTTTTTCAGTCCTGCAACTGAGTCCTCTCTTCGTTGGTACCAGTCTGATAATAACTAAAAGTGTATGTCATCCAAGAGAGACAATAAAAACTAATGGAAAGGTGAAAGTTGTCACATTGAAATTTAAGGTGTGTTGATCATCAACTCATGCATTGAGTAACATTACAAGTTTGAGTTTAACATCTCACGCCTGCGGCTGTCCCTCACACCCAACAGTATTGCTATCCTGGTCCACACCCTGGTTGCATCCTGTCTTGATTACTGTAATTCCCTTCTTTTTTGTTCACCGAACAGGTCCCTCCATAAACTGGTTCAAAATTCTGCCACCAGAATTATTTCCAGAACCCCCTCCTCTAGTCATATTACACCTGTTCTGCAGCAACTCCATTGGCTTCCAATCAAATACCACATCACTTATGAAATCCTACTTCTCACCTTCAAGGCCATCAACAACCTTGCCCCTCAGTATCTTGCTGAGCTCCTTCACATTAACATACCCAACCGTACTCTCAGGTCCTCCTCCTCCATTCAACTCACCCTCCCACCTGCTTGCTTATCCACCATGCGGTCTAGAGCCTTCAGCCGCTCAGCCCCCGCCTCTGGAACTCTCTACCGCAGGACATAAAACACTCGGATGATGTCACCTCCTTCAAATTCCGCCTCAAAACTCACCTTTTCAGACAGGCATACCCCCTTTAATCTGGACTGGAAAGACCTCACTGTTGCACTTCACTGCTGTTTTATGTATTGGGCTACTGTATGTATTGCATTTTTTGATGGTTATGCTTTATTGATTGTTTTATTATTATTGTCTTTTGTACGGTGACCTTGAGTGTCCTGAAAGGCACCTATAAATAAAATGTCTCGTCTCGTCTCGTCGTCCTCCGCTTATCCAGGTCCGGGTCGCGGGGGCAGCAGCCTCAGCAAAGAAGCCCAGACAGTCCTCTCCCCAGCCACCTCATTTAGTCTGGGCAGACAGTCTCAAAACGTATAAGAGGGGCCTCCGCAATTCCAGAGCAAACTATTACTCAGCTTTAATATAAGAAAATAAGAACAACCCCAGGTTTCTTTTCAGCACTGTAGCCAGGCCGACTGAGAGCCACAGCTCTATTGAGCCTTGTATTCCTTTAGCCCTTAGCAATAATGATTTTATGAGCTTTTTTAATGACAAAATTCTAACTATTAGAGGCAAAATTCATGACCTCCTGTCCTCAGATAGTACCTATCTGTCCTCAAACACAGCTGTAAGACCTAATATATATTTAGATTGCTTCTCCCCGATTTCTCTTCAACAATTGGCCACAGTGATTTCTTCATCTAAATAATCAACGTGTCTCTTAGACCCCATCCCAACTAGGCTACTTAAGGAAGTCTTACCTTTAGTTAACACTCACTTATTAGACATGATCAATATATCTTTATTAACAGGCTATGTACCACAGTAGTAGTAGTAGTAGTAGTAGTAGTAGTAGTAGGTAGCTGTAATTAAACCTCTTCTAAAAAAGCCCACCCTGGATCCAGAGGGGTTAGCCAACTATAGGCCAATATCTAATCTTCCCTGTCTTTCAAAGATCCTTGAGAACGTAGTCGCAGACCAGCTGTGTGACTTTCTCCATGATAATAATTTCTTTGAGGAATTTCTGTCAGGATTTAGAGTGCATCATAGCACTAGTTGTCCTCCTCCTTCTCTCTCTCTCTCTCTCTCTCTCTCTCTCTCTCTCTCGTATCCTATTACTGCATCTTCCTAACTTGACCATCCTGGATGACACTAACTCGGCTTCTTCTCTGTTTGTGCTCCACTGTCTCTCAGGTTAACTCATATTGCAGTGGTGCCTGGATAGCGTGACGTGTGTGGTTGTGCTGCTGCTGTGGTCCTGCCAGAAGCCTCCTGCTGCTGCTGTCATCATTAGTCATACTTCTACTGTTATTATACACATATGATTATTGTCACATATGTATACTATCAGATATTAATATATACTTTCAACATATTGTACCACAGTAGCCAGAACTATAATTATAATATTATTACTTTATTTAATGTTGTTGTAAGCTACTGTCATTACCGTCTGTCCTGCATCTCTCTCTCTCTCTCTCTCTCTCTCTCTCTGTCTCTCTCTCTCTCTTTTTCTGTCTCATTGTGTCATACGGATTACTGTTAATTTATTATGCTGATCTGTTCTGTACGACATCTATTGCATGTCTGTCCGTCCTGGAAGAGGGATCCCTCCTCAGTTGCTCTACCTGAAGTTTCTACTGGTTTTTTTCCCCTGTTAAAGGGTTTTTTTGGGGAGTTTTTCCTTATCTGCTGTGAGGGTCCAAAGGACAGAGGGATGTCGTATGCTGTAAAGCCCTGTGAGGCAAATTGTGATTTGTGATATTGGGCTTTATAAATAAAATTGATTGATTGATTGAATTGATAGTTAAAATTACAAATGATCTTCTGATTGTTTCAGACAAAGGACTCGTCTCTGTACTTGTTTTATTAGATCTTAGTGCAGCATTTGACACAACTGACCATCAAATTCGGGTACAGAGACTGGAACATTTAATTGGCCTAAAAGGTTCTGTAGTAAGCTGGTTTAAATCTTATTTATCTGAATGTTTTCAGTTTGTTCATGTTCATGATGAATCATCCTTACATACTAAAATTTGTTTTGGAGTTCCACAAGGTTACGTGCTTGGACCAATCCTATTCACTCTATATATGCTTCCTTTAGGTAACATTAGTAGAAATCACTCTGTAAATTTCCATTGTTATGCGGATGATACACAATTGTATTTATCAATGAAGCCAGAAGAAACTAATCAATTAACTAAACTTCATAATTGCCTTAAAGACATAAAAACCTGGATGAGCACCAGTTTCCTTATGTTAAATTCAGACAAAACTGAAGTTATTGTTCTTGGCCCCAAACAACTCAGAGACTCTTTACCTGATGACCTAGTTTCTCTAGATGGCATTGCTCTGGCCTCTAGCACTACTGAAAGAAATCTCAGATTAATATTTGACCAAGATTTGTCTTTTAATTCTCATTTAAAACAAACCTCACGGACTGCATTTTTTCAACTGCGTAATACTGGGAAAATTAGGCCTATCCTGACCCAAAAAGATGCAGAAAAATTGGTCCACGCTTTTGTTACCTCAAGGCTGGATTGCTGTAACGCCCTATTATCAGGTAGCTCTAATAAGTCTTTAAAAACTCTCCAGCTAACTCAGAATGCAGCAGCACGTGTACCAACAGAAACTAAGAAACGAGATCATATTTCTCCTGTTTTAGCTTCTCTGCACTGGCTCCCTGTAAAATCCAGAATTTAATTTAAAATTCTTCTGTTAACTTCCTGTGAAATCATCTTCCTGTTGCGGTCCGGGAGGCAGACACTATCTCCACATTTAAGACTAGACTTAAGACTTTCCTCTTTGATAGCTTATAGCTTATAGTTAGGGCCGGCTCAGGCTTGCCTTGTACCAGCCCCTAGTTAGGCTGACTTAGGCCTAGTCTGCCGGGGGACCTCCTATAATATACCAGGCACCTTCTCTCCTCTCTCTCTCTCTCTCTCTCTCTTTCTCTCCCATGTCCTGTTACTGCAGCTTGCTAACTCAGCCGTACTGTATGTCACTTACTCTGCTTCTTCTCCGGAGCCTTTGTGCTCCACTGTTTTGCAGGTTAACTTATATCGTCTGGATGGTGTGACACGTGTGGTTGTGCTGCCGCTGTGGTCCTGCCTGATGCCTCCTGCTGCTGCTGTTATCATTAGTCATACTTCTACTATTATTATACACATATGATTATTGTCATATATGTATACTATCAGATTAGGCATGGGCGATATGGACTTAAAAAATTTATCACGATAATTTCTGGTATTTATTTCGATAAGGATAAAAGTGACGATAAAAAAAAATACCAATTCAGCCTCATCTTTTTGACTATAAATCTATCACCACATTCAGTCTGAGCCCTAAAATAATACTAAAGGCTACTAAACTACACCAATTAAATTTAAGTAGTACACCTGGGGTCCGTTTCACAAAGCAGGTTCAACAAACACTGAGTCTAATCCTGAACTCTGAGTTGATCTACTCTGAGATAGGAAACTCTGAGTTTCCGGTTCCAGAACAGCTGATTTGAATCAGTTTAATCAACTCGGAGTAGTTTCACCTGGAGTCAAGCGCATGCACCACAACTATAAAAAGCCAGCATCAATGGAGCCCCGATTCGATGAGTCACCATGGCAACGGGGACGGGGAGGGCTGCATTTTTCACCCCACTAGAATTAGAAATCTTAATGCACTCATACAGCGAGTTTGCACACGTTTTCAAAAAGAAGTGCAACACCGCTGCAGCTGCAAAAGAGGGGGAGACAGCGTGGGAGAATGCATACGTTTAAATGTAGTCCTTTGCAATCACAGTAATATTACAGGGGAAAACTGCTTGAATAGTAGCCTATTAATTATTTCATTTAGGTGCAATCCTGCAGGGGAGAAGCGCACTTGGCAGCAGTTTTGGATGAAATATAAAAACATTGTTCAAACAGGTAAGACCTCGGCATAATCTCATGGGGGTACCTCATTTTGATCATGTTTTACATTTTAAAGTAAATATTAAGTGGCTGTTTGACTGTGCAGTTGTTTTATCCCCAACATAATGCTGTTTTCACACACATAAATGTCTTCTCATCTGTATCATGTTCTGTTAAATAATTAAGCCTATTTAAACTAACACAGACTTCTACTCAGCCAACAGAAAGAAGGCAGGTGCCTGTAAAACGAGCACACTTTTCTGACCGCCCTGCATACAGTTGCCTTACTCAAGTGCTCAGCGTCTCCGACATTGTACAAAAAACTTCCATCTGCAAAGAAACGCAGCGCAACACACAATATCTGCTGGGATGTGAGAGCATGACTATGACTGGTAATGTTGCAAATGAAAGGACGGATTAGGTTGTGTATGTAGATGATGGACTGTGACGTGAAACGGTACCGCTCAAAAATATAATTGTGTGGAAATGCTAGAACATCTATGCGCGGTCTGATAACCATCTCCCGACGAATATTTAATTCTCTGCGCAGTAATGCTGCACCTTCATCCACGGGATCATTATCAAAAGGTCATGCCATGTTAGTGAAAAAAGTCGCCACCTACTGTGCCTGATGGACTTCTAATATCCTGACTCTGATTGTTTTAATGATTTTTTTTTAAATGACAGAGGGCAGAACTAGGCTACGCCAAAACTCGCCTGTTGACTGAATGAATGAGGAAATCAGATGGAGTGTGTGGCTCTGAAAGAGGGCGGAGACAGAGAGAAACTCCAGGTTCATTGAGAAAAACCTGGTCCCGACCAGGTTAGGTTCATAGAGTCTGTTACTATGGTAACTGACCGAGAGCTGAAGTTACCTCTCTCTCTGAAACAGGCTAGAGTTACCCCTCTTTCTCTGGTTTGAGTTACCTCCCTTTTTGAAACGGAAAACTCAGAGTTTCCCTCATTTCAGGGTTAACAGACTCTGAGTTTTCACTAAACCTGCTTTGTGAAACGGACCCCTGTACTGCAAAACTGTTGTGAGTGACACCAATCAAACAAGTCTGAAATGTGAGAACAAATTCAACATTTATTCAAACTTTTTGGCACAGAGGCAGTGGCAAAACTGTGCAAACAGCAAAAATAACTTAGCTTATGAAATCAAAGTAGTGTAGCTGCAAATACAACCTGAAATATTAAGAAACAGGACAAATAAATTAAAGTTCACTGAAAATGAAATCCAATCAGTGATAAAATATGTATGTGCAAATTAACCTGTGGCTGGAACATGCCACAAATTAGATACTGGTGCAAGTTTTCACACATATACTGTAACACTTGTCTCATTAAACAAATAATGGACAAAAGTTATATCAAAATGTAACAACCATTTCTTCTGGGGGAAATAGGGGGAAAACAGCAAAAATAACCTTGTCCTTCAGGTTTTCTTAGCTTATAAAATCACAAAGTACTGCTACTACAAATACAACCTGGTAAAATATCAGGATAAATAAATAAAAGTTCACTGAAAAGGAAATCCAATCAGTGATAAAATATGTATGCTTAATTAACCTGTGGCTGGAACATGCCACAAATTAGATACTAGTGCAAGTTTTCACATACATATCACTTCACTCAAACAAATAATGGACAAATGTTATATCAAAATGTAACACCCATTTCTTCTGCTGGGTTACAAAATAGTGCAAATGACAACATGATAAGTTAAAAAACAAACAAAATCTAAAATATAATTTCAACAAATTTCAATGAAAATGTAAACACTGAAATACTCTTGTGTACAAGAATGTGGAAATGAGGCTGACAGGAATGTCTGAGGTAGCAAGTTGTAATACCCACCAATAGGTGGCATATGTGCTTCTTTCAAAAAGAGAACAAGGCTCACACCTTAAGACTTTTGGTCAGGAAAATTAGCATATCAACTGTGGCTGGTTTCAGAAGAGAACGGTGACAGGTTACCACATTCCCTCCAGCACTAAAGACCCTCTCTGAGGCTGTATGTTGCAGGGATGCACAGGTACTTCTTAGCTAAACGACCAATCAGATGGAAATTTTTTCCAGCTGTGTGAACTCCCACAGTTCTGTTAATCCTGCTGTCCCTCATGCTTCTCTCTGCAACACAAAAACAACAAAACAATGAATGAAAATTAAGACACATGGTTCCAGAATTGTGTTATATTAAGTCTATTTCAGTTTACATTAGTCTGTGTGTTTATATTAGTAGGATATATCTCACACACACACACACACACACACACACACACACACACACACACTGTTAATTCTGTGTAAATAAATAGAATACACTCAACTGATTTCAGTTTAAGTCTATAATATATATATATATATATATATATATATATATATATATATATATATATATACAGTACAGGCCAAAAGTTTGGACACACCTTCTCATTCAATGCGTTTTCTTTATTTTCATGACTATTTACATTGTAGATTCTCACTGAAGGCATCAAAACTATGAATGAACACATGTGGAGTTATGTACTTAACAAAAAAAGGTGAAATAACTGAAAACATGTTTTATATTCTAGTTTCTTCAAAATACCCACCCTTTGCTCTGATTACTGCTTTGCACACTCTTGGCATTCTCTCCATGAGCTTCAAGAGGTAGTCACCTGAAATGGTTTTCCAACAGTCTTGAAGGAGTTCCCAGAGGTGTTTAGCACTTGTTGGCCCCTTTGCCTTCACTCTGCGGTCCAGCTCACCCCAAACCATCTCGATTGGGTTCAGGTCCGGTGACTGTGGAGGCCAGGTCATCTGCCGCAGCACTCCATCACTCTCCTTCTTGGTCAAATAGCCCTTACACAGCCTGGAGGTGTGTTTGGGGTCCGTGTCCTGTTGAAAAATAAATGATCGTCCAACTAAGCGCCACGGATGGGATGGCATGTCGCTGCAGGATGCTGTGGTAGCCATGCTGGTTCAGTGTGCCTTCAATTTTGAATAAATCCCCAACAGTGTCACCAGCAAAACACCCCACACCATCACACCTCCTCCTCCATGCTTCACAGTGGGAACCAGGCATGTGGAATCCATCCGTTCACCTTTTCGTCTCACAAAGACACGGCGGTTGGAACCAAAGATCTCAAATTTGGACTCATCAGACCAAAGCACAGATTTCCACTGGTCTAATGTCCATTCCTTGTGTTTCTTGGCCCAAACAAATCTCTTCTGCTTGTTGCCTCTCCTTAGCAGTGGTTTCCTAGCAGCTATTTGACCATGAAGGCCTGAGTCGCGCAGTCTCCTCTTAACAGTTGTTCTAGAGATGGGTCTGCTGCTAGAACTCTGTGTGGCATTCATCTGGTCTCTGATCTGAGCTGCTGTTAACTTGCGATTTCTGAGGCTGGTGACTCGGATGAACTTATCCTCAGAAGCAGAGGTGACTCTTGGTCTTCCTTTCCTGGGTCGGTCCTCATGTGTGCCAGTTTCGTTGTAGCGCTTGATGGTTTTGCGACTCCACTTGGGGACACATTTAAAGTTTTGCAATTTTCGGACTGACTGACCTTCATTTCTTAAAGTAATGATGGCCACTCGTTTTCTTTAGTTAGCTGATTGGTTCTTGCCATAATATGAATTTTAACAGTTGTCCAATAGGGCTGTCGGCTGTGTATTAACCTGACTTCTGCACAACACAACTGATGGTCCCAACCCCATTGATAAAGCAAGAAATTCCACTAATTAACCTGATAAGGCACACCTGTGAAGTGGAAACCATTTCAGGTGACTACCTCTTGAAGCTCATGGAGAGAATGCCAAGAGTGTGCAAAGCAGTAATCAGAGCAAAGGGTGGCTATTTTGAAGAAACTAGAATATAAAACATGTTTTCAGTTATTTCACCTTTTTTTGTTAAGTACATAACTCCACATGTGTTCATTCATAGTTTTGATGCCTTCAGTGAGAATCTACAATGTAAATAGTCATGAAAATAAAGAAAACGCATTGAATGAGAAGGTGTGTCCAAACTTTTGGCCTGTACTGTATATATGTGTATAATCTGTTTGACCATTTCATGTATAATGTCCCATTGTTGTGGCTGCACAGGTCTGTACGCCTCCTTCATTATGTGCGACAAGCTAAAGATTTAAGTTGCACAAATATACAATTATCAACACACACAGTTTTCATTGGTCAGAAATGTATAAATGTTTTATACCGGTATTAAGTTAGTCTGATATTGGATATTCACATTCGTTTGACATTCAAAAGAAAAGTAAATATCTATTATATGCTAAAACCTGTAACATCATTTGAAATGGCCGTATACATTTTCGTACGTAAAGGGAGCATAAATGAGCCTTAAGGAGCAAGTTTGGAGACAAAGAGGCAATCAAACCGGGCGCATACTGTCTGACCATCTTTGTCTTGTTGAGTGGACTGAATGACTGGGCAGGAAACACAAAGATGGTCCTCTTGGTAGGCTACTACATGATGTAGCTAAGAGGTACAGAGTAGGCTAGAATGAAGGCCAGAAAACAAACTGGTAGCTCCATGTCTGAAAAGTGAAGCCAATGCGGAAGTGCCTTAAACCTGTATTCTTTCTAATGGCCAGCAGGGGGCAACTCCCCTGGCTCCAAAAGAAGTCTGTTTGTATAGAAGTCTATGATAAAATGACCCTACTTCTCACTTGATTTATTACCTCAGTAAACATTTTCCTAGTGTGTTTATGATTTCAATTGCTAGTTTCAAGTCTTCAACACAGCATGATGTACATTTTGTAAATTATAGTCCCATTTAGCGTAAAATACACGATAAAAGCAGGGTATGTTTTAGGGCGTGGTTACCACTGCAACAACCCTGGTGACGTACATTACATATCGCAACTCCAGATCAGAATAGGAGCGGGTCACTTCTGGCTCCAAAAATCCAAGATGGCGGCAGCCAAATCACCAAACTCGTGGCTTCAAAACAGGAGTCCACAAACCAATGGGTGATGTCACGGTAGTTAGGTCTACTTTTTACAGTCTATGCTAGAAAGGAGTACTTGTGTGATTGTTTTGTGTTATTTTTCTTTCTTTATTATTTTAAATAAATGCAATCCAGTCTTTCATGAATGCACACTGGAATCAATGTGGGGCAGCATGCTATATAGGTTAAGTAGCCTGGCAAATACCTACAGACTGGCAGTGAGTCCAAAATAGTCATTTTTGTCTTTTATTATTGTTTTTTTTATTTTTTTATAATTAAAACCTACCTCAGTTTTTATGTTACAGTCGCACTTTTTTGTGGATGTGATTACTGATGTTTTAAATCACATTTTCAGAATGTGTTTTACAATATATAATGTACCTCAATGTTGAAAGTATCAGTGATTGTACTTTTATATTTTTATTTTCAACGGCCTGTTTTAGGCAATGTTTTATAAAATGTTATCTTTGTGGCTGCCATTCATGCATAAAGATGACAACTAAAAAAACACAAATTTTCAAAAGAGCTGTGTTAAAGTGTGTTTTTGTGTTTCACCGCTGAAACATTATATTGTTATGCAATTGTTTCTTCACATTTTATCAACCTTGACCACATGTAGTGCTCATTCCAGAATAAGGAGCTGCAAAAAGCATAGTTAACTGTTAATAAGTGCATAATAAAGGATTTATTAAGTTTAATAAGGCACTGTTCTTGCAAAAAAAGCATTGTTAACTGTTAATAAGTGCATAGTTAACTGTTAATAAACGCATAATAAAGTATGTTTTAATCTTAATAAAGCAACAAAAAAATCTTAGTAAAGGTTTAGCAATGACATATGTAAGTTAAACTCAATAAATGTGTTTGTAATGCTATTATAAACAATTGTAAGAAACTCATAAGGCTTTTATTAATGTTCTTAAGCAGTCTATAAAACAAATATAATAATATAATTTATAAAACATAAACGTAAATATATATATATATATATATATATATATATATATATATATATATATATATATATATACACACACATATAGAGATTAACGACTTTGATTTTTTTCAGGTCGACTTATCTGTCAATAAAGTCTAAGTCGAGTCGACAAGTCATTTGATTACATCATCACATTGACATGGCGGAGGAAAGTGAAGTATCTCCACACATGTGATGTGGGTCTGTCAAGGCCCGAACATACTCGGGCGGAACGTATGCGGTATAGACTCTGCGGAGGTCCGCACAGACTCAAAGCGGACGTCCGCAAGCCCTGTGTGCGCAAAGCTCAGATTTTATGACCGCTCGGACTCCGCTCCACGCACCAGTGACTGCTCAGCATGTATTTTTCACATCGCAGGGATTTTTTACGGACATTTTTACAGGAAACTACAACGTGGAAGTGCGCTCGACTATGAAAGCCCGAATGACTGCGGACATTCCTCGCGGAATGTACTCCGCTTATAGTACGCCCAAGTATGTTCACTTCAAGGATAAAAGTATCAGCGTAAGCCAATCAGAGGCAGCAATTGCATTCCCTACACAAGCACAGAGAGAGAGAGAGAGGGAAAAAACACACGACTTGTCGACTCCTCCCGGGGGGTGTCGACTTGTGCCGCTGACGTCAACACGTCGACAAATCGACTTTTCTGTTACTGCCCTAATATATATATATATATATATATATATATATATATATATATATATATATATATATATATATATATAGTAAGATATATGTATAGATATTGTAAGAACAAGATTATTTACACAAACAAGAGTATATACAGTTAGAGTGAAATGGGGTTATTGCACAAGTTACATTGGATTATTGCAGTATGTGGAAAAAGTCTCAGGGCCACTCAGAGGGAGGAGTTGTACAGTTTGATGGCCACAGGCAGGAATGATTTCCTGTGGCGCTCAGTGGTACATCTTGGTGGTATGAGTCTCCCACTGAAAGTACTCTTGTGCCTGACCAGCACATGGTGGAGTGGGTGTGAGACATTGTCCAAGATAGTTCGTAGCTTAGACAGCATCCTCCTCTCTGACACCACCATCAGAGAGTCACTCCGTTGCCACAACATCACTGGCCTTGTGGATCAGTTTGTTGAGTCTGTTGGTGTCCACCACCCTCAGCTTGCTGCCCCAGCACACAACAGCATAGAGGATAGCACTGGCCACCACACACTCATAGAAAATCCTGAGCATAGTCCAGCAGATGTTGAAGGACCTCAGTCGCCTCAGAAAATAGAGACGGCTCTGGCCCTTCCTGTAGAGAGCGTTAGTGTTCTTAGCCCAGTCCAGTTTATTGTCAGTGTGTACCCCCAGGTACTTATAGTCCTCTACAATGTCTACACTGACCCCCTGGATGGAAACAGGGGTCACCGGTGTCTTGGTCCTCCTCAGATCCACAGCCAGTTCCTTTGTCTTTGCCACGTTGAGCTGCAGATGGTTCTGCTCACACAACAGCCCTGTACTCATCCTCATCACCCTTGGTGATACATCCAACTATAGCAGAGTCATCAGACAAGTTCTGAAGATGGCAGGTCTCAGTGCAATAGCTGAAGTCCGTGGTGTAGAGGGTGAAGAGGAAGGGACCACTCTGTCTGACACACAGTGTTGCAAGCGCACATACTGTGGTCTACCAGTCAAGTAGTCTACAATCCAGGACACCAGGGGGGCATCCACCTGCATTGCTGTCAGCTTGTCACCCAGTAGAGCTGGACGTATGGTGTTGAATGCACTAGAGAAGTCAATCAATCAATCAATCAATTTTATTTATAATGCCCAATATCACAAATCACAATTTGCCTCACAGGGCTTTACAACATACAACATCCCTCTGTCCTTTGGACCCTCACAGCGGATAAGGAAAAACTCCCCCCAAAAAACCCCTTTAACGGGGGAAAAAAAACGGTAGAAACCTCAGGAAGAGCAACTGAGGAGGGATCCCTCTTTCAGGACAGACAGACGTGCAATAGATGTTGTACATAACAGATCAGCATAATAAATTAACAGTAATCCGTATGACACAATGAGACAGAAAGAGAGAGAGAGAGAGAGAGAGAGAGAGAGAGAGATGCAGGACAGACAGTAATGACAGTAGCTTACAACAACATTAATGAAAGTAATAATATTATAGTTATAGTTCTGGCTACTGTGGTACAATATGTTGAAAGTATGTATTAATACCTGGCAGTATACATGTGTGATAATAATCATATGTGTATAATAACGGTAGAAGTATGACTAATGACTAATGATGGTAGCAGCAGCAGCAGGAGGCATCTGGCAGGACCACGGCAGCAGCACAACCACACACGTCACGCTATCCAGGCACCACTGCGATATGAGTTAATCATAAGAGAGAGACAGTGGAGCACAAAGACTTCGGAGAAGAAGCTGAGTTAGTGACATCCAGAATGGCTGAGTTAGCAAGATGCAGTAATAGGATACGAGAGAGAGAGAGAGAGAGAAGGAGAGAAGGTGCCCTGTGTTTTATAGGGGGTCCTCCGGCAGAGTAGGCCTAAGTCAGCCTAACTATGGGCTGGTACAAGGCAAGCCTGAGCCAGCCCTAACTATAAGCTTTATCAAAGAGGAAAGTCTTAAGTCTAGTCTTAAATGTGGAGACGGTGTCTGCCTCCCAGACTGTAACAGGAAGATGATTCCACAGGAGAGGAGCCCGATAGCTGAAGGCTCTGGCTCCTGATCTACTTTTGGAGACTTTAGGGACCACGAGTAACCCTGCGTTCTCAGAGCACAGTGTTCTGGTGGGATAATATGGCACTATGAGCTCTCTTAGACATGACGGAGTTTGACCATTTACAGCTTTATAAGTTAACAGTAGGATTCAAGTCAAGTCAAAAAACATGACTCTCACAGTGCTCGCCGGCTTATCCAAATGGGCGTAGACGCAGTTGAGCAGGTAGATGATGGCATCCTCAACTCCAAGTCGGGGCTGATAGGCGAACTGGAGGGGGTCCAAAAGTGGCGTCTTTGGCACAGGAACGAGGCAGTAGAGCTTAGATTCTCTGCCCGAGCCTGAGCCCGGCCCGACCCGGCCCACGGGCCGGGACCCCCCACCCCTCTGGTCAGATATGAGAGAGAGAGAAATGGCTACAGGTTGGGGGTTGCAATTCACACATACAGAAAGAGAGGGGGGAGTGGTAGAGATAAGTGGGAGGGACAGCAGCTTTCCGTGCCTCCAAAAAATATGCCCTATTCGTTCAGTGTTTGCCCAACACGCTCAATACATGGACATGCAATGACAAATTGTCATTAACTTATTACGTTATAAAAAACGATGAAAATATGGACTTAACCATGTTTAAAATGACCTGTTGAAGTGAAAAAACGAGTACTGACGGAACAGACGAGTGGAGTTGATGTTAAACCGGCGCGGAGAGCGCAAGAGAAATGCGCTGCCTGTGTGGACAGTCCACCTGCGAGTACACTCACAGGACTTTTGCGGCACTAACACGCACGGTGTGTCCTTAGCGTTAATTATAACAGCCAACTTATTGAAAAATGTCAGGTTTACATCGGGCTCAGGCCCATAATTACAGTTAATTGGACAGGCCGGGCCGGTCCCAGACATAACGTGCACAGGCTCGGGCCGGGTTGGGCTGAATTTTTTGATCTAAGCTCTACGAGGCAGGATGTCTTCCACAGCAAGGGGACCCTCTGGAGACTCAGGCTCATGTTGAAGACATGCTGAAGTACTCCACATAGCTGGGGGGCACAGGCTTTGAGCACCCTGGGGCTGACACCATCAGGGCCTGCAGCCTTATTTGAGTGGAGTCTCATCAGCTGTCTTCTGTCTTCTTCTGTCTTATTACATATTAATGTGTTAACGCTTATTACAAGGACCTTAAAATAAAGCGCTTCCATTGATTTTTATTTTATCTATTTATTTATTTTGATCCCCCCTGCAGCCACAAATATTTTTCCTTGAGCTTTCGAAGTGACTGATGGAAAATGCATGACCCTTCACCATGAATTAGATTTTTAAAATTTAGCTGAGTTCATCTGATGAACTCAGCTAAGTGTGCCAGGTGACCCAACTACAAAAGCCAGTGGACTAAAGACATCCTTTGTGTCTAATAGTAGAGCAGTAGGCCCAATGTAGCCCTGTGTGTGTGCTGCCAGGACCCTATAGTTATCCTGCATGTTCTTCTTCTTCTTCTTCCGAGGAAATCCTACTTCCCATGCGCGAAAAATCACCAAACTTTGCACAAAGGTCCAGTCCCATGCCAGATTGCCTCAGCTGCAAAAACAGGCCAATAGTCCTGATGGTTGCTCAATTGTCAACAAACTTGCTACAGAGCATCTTCAGACTGTCCTACACAAATGATCCACACAGAGTTTTGATTTATCGAAAACTGAGCCTACAGTGCATCAAAATGTTTGACTGTAAACGGTGTTGTAAACATATACTTGCAAATTCTTGCTAAATACATTTTCAATGTTCATTAAAAAATGACAAAATTTTGGAGTCATGGTAGATGATGTTTGGAAAATATCAGAATTTTATCTCAAAAACTGAACTTTTTACAGCATTTTGAATTTCGCTCTCATGCGAACAATTGGAGTCAGTGCAAAAATGAACATCAGTTTTTCACTTATGGAGCCAATAAATCATTGTTTAAAACAAATTACCAACATCTCCATGCTGTCTAGATGCAATTTGTGTATTTTCGGATTTTTGTCTTAATAACTGAATTTTTGACAGCCGTTTGAAATCTGCCTTTACACACTAACAGCTGCTGTCTTGCACACAGGTGACTGGCTTAGTCAATTTGTGAAGCTACATGTGACATTTCTGTTTGCCAATTAGCTCAGTGAGATAGAGGATGGTTCTTGGTGTTGAAGATTATGAGTTCAAGCCTCAGCTCGTGCAACATTTCCATATGAGAAATCTTCTATCATAAACAAACATTGGCATGTGGTAGCCACTGACCCAGCTCTGAGAGGGCTCTTGGACAACCCACCCTGCATCGTCTACAAAAGACCTCCTAATCTCAAGAACATGCTAGTGAGAACGGATTGTCCCAGTCCCCCTCCCACCTTGACCTTTCTGGGCCCAGTGCCACCCGGTAACTACAAGTGTGGCAACTGCCAACAATGTAATTTCACGAGGAAAACCAGCACCTTTCATCACCCACACTCCGGCAAAAAGTTTTCTGTCAGGGGTTTCATTTCCTGTAAGACTCATAATGTTATCTACATGCTCAAATGTCCTTGTGGACTTGCCTACATAGGTAAGACCTCAAGACCCCTCAAAAACAGAATATCTGAACACAGATGTGCCATCAGGAATCACGACCAAAGGAGCCCTGTGGCCAACCATTTTAACCTCTTGAATCACACTGTGGCCTCCCTGAGCTATTTGGGTATCGAACATGTTCAACTTCCTAGGAGAGGCGGAGACATTAATAATCTCCTTTTAAAACGCGAACTTTTCTGCATTTACACCCTGGACACTATGTCACCTAGGGGTCTCAACGAGGAGATGGACATTCGACCTTTCCTGTAATTCCTCTGACCGACACTCTGTGGTTATGCTCCTCTGATATCATGCATTTGTTTTTGCTACTTACTGCTTTCTATATGGTGTTTGGCTGTTATCTTTTGCACATCACCGTACTTTGAGGTACCTCAGTAGTGGTTCTGTCCTTTATGACGGCTTATTGGCCTGATGTTGTGTCAGACACTCTACCCCGTGTTCATCTAACACTGTATGTGTTTTGTTGTTTGTGTTTGTCTATATATATATTTATATCTTTAGACTAATGGTCTTTTTGTATCTTTGTACATATCTCTATTTATTTATAGGATATGTTTACGGACACTGTCATGGTGTCTGTAGGTCCGTTCACTTGTGTGTGCTCACGCGTATTTACATTGATTGTGAGGCTTGTGTGTATGCATGCGCACACCTACGAACCTTTGTTCTTCATTTCTTCACCATATTAAGGACATATGCATTGTGGTGCCCTATGTTATTATGAAACTAGGTACGTTTTCTCTTTAAAGATGTTATGTTACCTGTTTTCTTGTTTCCTTGAACACATCGTTGTATCACGTGACCACATCATGTATATATTTAAGATGGCGGCACCTTCTGTTTTGTTAGTCTGATGAAGAGTATAACGCTCGAAACGTCACTTCATTAAAACTTCAGCATTGGAGCCCTGCAGTGTGCGAGCTGTTTGTTTTTTCATCTCATATGAGAAATCTACCCAAACTTTTCATAAAGGTCCAGTCCCATGCCAGATGTCCTCAACTGGAAACACAAGACAATAGTCCTGATGGTGGTGCTACAGCAATCCTCTAAATTTCAAATCTTTGAAAATTCATAACAAATCAACCATATGTGCAACAGCTTTGGAACTTTCACTTTGAAATTTGCTTTTCCATGGCATGGATGGCTAGTGTCTGGCACCCTGATGCTTGGCTTAGTCAATTTGTGAAGCCACACATGAACTGCCCGTTAGCTCAGTGAGATTAGACTCACAAGTCAGTCTTTAGACGCTTTGCTTAACTAAAGACTGATGACTTTCTCACTGATTTTGTGTTTAGATGGGCGGATACAATTTCAGAGTTTAAAAAAACTCCCTACGTTGCAGAACCAATAGTAAATCTGCAGGGCGGTCCTTCGGTGGCTCGCTGAACTCTTGTGCTTGTAAACATAGTCCCACTAGAAACATGTGTAGTGGTACAAAATGGCTCAGCCACGCTGGCAGTATATGCCGTCAAAGTTAGTGGATGTTTGTCGCGTTTGCGGCGACACATTCTCGCCAACTAAAAGAAACAAACATAATCTTTTACAAGGCCATGACTCATCCATCTGGCCGGACTATAGAGGGAATCGCCTTGTTGTTTACAAATACTTCCAGGTAGAAAACCAGCAGAGCTTTTAGCTATACATATATATATATATATATATATATATATATATATATGATCACATCACAATCACTGTATCACCGTTTAGACTAATCCGATGTTTGTAAAGTCTATGAACACAATGATTGAACAAACATTACTATTTCTTAGCTGTTAGCGGTGTCTGTAATAGGTAATAACTCTTTAAACGGTCTGTGAAAAAAATATTTTTTCCAGCGGATATCTTAGTTACAACATGATTGAGCTAGCAAAGCAGTTTTGTGTTGCTATGTGTGGTATTGATTCAGTTTTGGGAAATCACGATGTCTAGAAAGCATCAGTGACTGCAGCTGACAGGGACGGCTAACAGCAGCAGCAAAGCTAACATCAGGACGTCATCTGTTAAAAGCCTCCCGTTGTCGGATACGACATGAACCTACTCCAGTTAGCTCAATCATGTTGTAACTAAGACATCCGCTGGAAAAAATATTTTCTTCACGGATGAGCACACGTTTGATAAAACAGAGTTTAATCTCTCAGCATCCATTTTCAAGCTCTCTGTGTGTTTGTTTGCTTGCGGACGAGAAAGGGGGGAGTGCAAATTTCCAAGAAGGCGTGTCCTTTTCAAAAATGTAAGAGCCGTTGCTTTGTTGCCGGCCGTTTTCGCCGGTGTGTTAAACACACTTTAGAAAGGAGTGTCCCCAGACTATCAGAAGGCGGAGATCTCTGATTGTCTGGTGGCGAGACTACAGTGAGATAGAAGATGGACCTCAGTCTCAGAAGTTGTGAGTTCAAGCCTCAGCTAAGGCAGACCGGACATTCTAATGTGAAAGTCCTATGTTCAGGCATCATGCTATGTGGATTAGAGACTACCAACGTTAAAATAATTATGATCTAGGCAGTTTTGCGGAGAGACAAATACTCTTTATCAACACTTTTGCCTGTTATCCCTTGTCTCTTTTCCCTGTTTATTTGGCTTAGCTATCAGTCAATATGTAGAGTCTATCCAATAGCTACTTTAACATTTTAAAAAATGTTTTCATCTTTGTCACCATGGATAATGTTTAGCTTTAAGCTAGATCAGGCCAGTTTGTTCATAATTGCTAGCAGTTCATGTTATTCTTACTTTCTTGTTCTTGAGTTTTTTCTTTCCTTTGTATATTATGAGTCTGATCACTTCAGACATTCATCCACAATTTGAAGGGCATACCATAATTATATGATGTAACTTCTATGTTGTGATATGCTTTGTTTCAGTGTGTGTGTTGCTCAGAATTGCCTAATTTTGCCTAAAATTGCCCGGCCCGACCATTGCTGCACAGCAGCTATAATTATTATTGAAAAGTGAAGTATGAGGATATGGAAATATATTTCAGAACTTATTATATGCCAATATTTAATCAATTTGATGCTTTGAATGCTCAGAAATTGCATTGCCAATGAAAGTTAGAAAATACAGTGTAACACAACTTGCGGTATAAGTCACGCCCACTTTCGGTTTTAGCCTAATACAAATACAGATACAAATAATTTTGCTGGTTGAACAGATATAAATACAGATGCAGATAATGTCTCTGCACATCTGTAATGTTTGGATATTAATTTATATTTACAGTTTTCTTTTTTGTTTTGTTTTTATTTTGTTTGTATTTACACTGTCATTTCCATGTTTTCTGGAAGAATAAACAGGACCTTTAACACATTACAGATACTTGTGCAGGGAGTCAGTGTAGCCCAGCTTTCCTTCGGCTGTCTCTCCGGTGAAGGAACCAGTCCAAGGCAAAGCGTATTAAAACTTTAAAAATGGATTATTCAGCTAGTCAAGACCCCCAGAGTTTACAGGACATTAAAGCCTGCAGACATCGTGGTGTACCGCCAGGGCGCAAACCGGCAACGCTCGCATGCTTTTATCTCCCGGTCCTGTTTGACAGTCCGCTCACGAAAGCCACCAGTACATGAAGGCTGGAGGGATGATCGATGTTCAAACTTTAAGGAGAGGACGGTCGAGAGGTTTTCCCAGCCCGGCATGACATTGGTCTCTTCCCCCTGAACTATCCTGAGTTGAACGACAGAGGAGAAGAACGTGAATGAGATTGTTTGGCGGAGAGTAACGGCTGCTGTCGAAGGGAATTATACAGAAACCACCTCTGCTTCTTCTCTCTGTTTTCATGTTTCATCTTCCCCTTGTTGTCTATTACGGAATCGTGGATTTGCCATGGTACAGGCACACAACTGCAACATGGGAATGGTTTAATTCTTCTTCGCTCATGTGTGGACTCTGGAGGAACATTTATTCACAGGTAGGCGGAATGTTTTGGGTTTACCTTTTTTGGGATCATTTGTGTGTGTGTGTGTGTGTGTGTGTGTGTGTGTGTGTGTGTGTGTGTGTGTGTCTAAGTCTGAGAGGCTGTAGTCTATCTGCATCAAAAGTTTGTGACTCCACGCTGCCTGTCGATTTGCACTAGCCTACATAAGAAGTCTTTCTGTTCGTCTGTATCATCCGCGGACACACGCCCACGCGTCTGCACGAGCCCACAGGTGTTTTGGCATGACACAGGCGCACACAAGGAGTCAAGTGCACTGCGGCGCTGTCCGTGGTGTTGAACACGACCCCCCCCCCCCTTTCTTTGTGTGTGTGTGTGTGTGTGTGTGTGTGTGTGTGTGTGTGTGTGTGTGTCCGCTTCTCTCTACTCTCTGTTTGCAGTTGTTTACTCTATTTGGCATGAACGTTACAGAAACCAGTTTTAGCAATGTAGCATGTGAGTAGGCTACAAAGAAGTTACTTGGATAATACGTGTGTGTTGTCTAGTCATAAAAGATTTAAACTGCATTGTATCCAGCGCAGCCTCAATCAGGCTTCATTGCAAACTGTCAGTGCTATTTTTGTTTTATTTTGTTTCACAAAAAACATCAGATAATACACTACTAAAGGCAGGTGATACTTTTGCACCTAGTGTGCCCAGATTATTTTGAAATATTCTGATGATTCTACTTTACCATCTCTGTTGACTGACAGTGATGAACCCAGACTGTACTGATGCAGTGTTGACTGGCTAATTGATAGGTGCGATAAATATGCTCTTATTATTAATACCTACAAGATGGAGGAAATTGTTTTTGGCCTTTCTCCTCACTGTCAGCTGTCGTCAGTAAAAATTCACAGCATAGAAATTAAACAAGTCATAATAGATGCCAGCCTATCATTGATGGCTCACATAGAGTATATTTGTCAGAAGATACTGAAGATACAAACTTTCTTTGCAAACTTAGATATTTTGGAGCCAGTAGCCAGTGTATCTCTCTGTTTTTGAAATTAGTGATTCGGAGAATCATTCTGTACTATACAGCCTGGTTCAGCTACCTAACTGTGAAATTTAAAACTAAATTATACAATCAACTCCATATTTTGGCTAAGATTACTGGCCATCCTGTAGCACACTTCTTTCAGGCAACCCACAAAATGAGCATGCCCAGACTTACTAACAGCATCTCTTCTGACCCCTCGCATGGTATAAACAAAGAATGCTAACTTCTGCACCCCCAGTTGCGATTCAGAGACCCTCCATTTAAACCCAACAGGCTAGATAATCATTTAATACACCAGTCTATCCTGTCACTAACCTAAAATCAGCATGCTGCTAATTAAGATCTGAATCTAAGGTGATGTGCGCTATGGTCATAGCTGTTTGGTGTGTTTTTATGCTGTCTGAGAATGCAAAATGAATTTTAATATAAACTGATGATGAAGTTGTATCCTATCCTCTTGACTCATATCGTATCATATCTTACCTTATCTTATCACATAGCATCTTATCAGGCACTGACTGGTATCGTATTGTATCCAATCATACCTTATTGTGAGGAGTAATTTAGCACAGATTGGTGGTTTGAAAGAGTAGTAAAAGAAGCCATCTACATCAAGCTGGAACGACCATCGTTAAACAGAGGGGGTGGCTTACGACACTATTTATCCTCCCCCTACAATGCAGTCTTGGGATCCCTCCCCAGACGACTTCACACCCATTCAACCCTGGTCCCACCTGACCCTAACAACTCACATGGTGGCCAGGTGGGTCAACTACTCACATTGTGACCTTAGTGACTCTGAAAACAAGAGATCACGTGACCCCTGTGACTCTGCAAGGGTTCCCACCCACACAGGGTTTATAGCCTGTAACTTGGTACCAGTCATTTAGAACTGAAGAAGCTTCTTGGATGAGAGGCGGAACATCTTCAAGAAACGCAAGCAAGTCCAGTTGCCTATGATATAGCACTTACAATTACCATGACCTGGATGACTGAGAATCTTCACCGACAATTTAGCACAGACTTTGTTGTCTTTAACTGAATGAGATATTTGATTCATACATTTAAATTCCTTTTGCATACTATGCAATGTGTGGAGCAGAAGAAAATAAAAGTGTCAAAGATATCACCACGTTTCTATCTTTCATCTGGGAAAGCCCAAATTGCACAGCGTATACCAGGCTTAAGGGTGCATTGCAGTGACAAAATAGCAGCACACAATTAATGTGATTAAAAAAATAATTGTGCATTATGTTTGGACCTTAATCTCATTGCGATTAACACGTTACCACCGACAGCCATTGTTGCAGTTTATAAAGACTTTTAATATTGTACGCGCTAGCAAGTATCAAAGTTCTACTTTCTACTACTTCTTCTACTTTATTAACTTTCATGGTGTGTAAACTTCAGCCTGCGCTAAATATTCTGATCAAGACTTGAATTCTCCAAGTGAAAAACCCATCAATGCTTCTTCTCGGACAGTTATTATACTAAGTATTTTCATCAGCATCATAAGCACATTAGCATAAAACAGCATGGATAGCAGCCCAGCAGTTAGAAACAGGAGATTGTGACTTGAAGGTTGCCAATTCCAGCTTGGCTGCCGTGGCAACTCTGAGTGGGAGATAACACTCATTTTAGAAACAAAAGCAGAAACACGGTGATTTTTGCACTGTTTATGACCACGAGCAGTCACTTCAGGTTCACAGCATATTGCAGTGAATGCTTAAATCCCACAGCTCTCTTAATCTCAGTTTACGTGACCTTTTCTTGCTCTGTGGTTGGGTAATGCTACTGCTAATGCACTATTGTGATGCTTTCCACCCTTAAAATATTTTCATACATCAAAACACCAGGGATGTAGTGGGAGGTAAAGCCATCTGAGCTCAGTCAAAGTCTGCTTTTCAGGGTGACTTTAACATTTAGGAGATGAATTCATAGAAAGCAACAATAAATAGTCCTTACAAGAGAAAATGAAAATAGAGTTGATGTATGTTTATATTGGTGCATTGCCTCATGGTGACTGAAGGTCATAGTTTACCCACTTTTTATTTACTACATCAGTTATGAAGACAAAGCACTCTCTCCCTCTCTCTCTCTCAGCCACCAGTCAGATTGTGAGTCGTACTGAAAAGAGAGCAAGCACACTGAGTCATGGCTGACACACAGACTGCCTGCTGAGCTGAATCAATTCCATTTGACTCAGTTTGATTTGATGTCTGTGCACTTCTTCCTTCTTTGTGTCATGCAGCTTAGTGTTAAGAGCTCTGTATGTGCTGTCTCTGTGTATATATGCAGCCAGTGTTGACATGTGGGTGTGTGATTTTGTCTTCTAGCAAGGACTACAATGTTTTTTGATAGGAGTATACTTGTATAGTTTAAATTATTTTATTAAGGGCTTATTTGGAAAATAAACTTATATGTTTTTTTTTCTCCTCAGATTGAGATGAGAAGATTGATATCAATCTCATGTATGTGTGTTAAGTTTGGAGTTAGAGTTAGAACATAGCCCACCTTCACACTGCATCTAGTGCACATCTGTCCTGGAAGAGGGATCCCTCCTCAGTTGTTCCTCCTTAGGGGAAAAGGGAGTTTTTCCTTACTCGCTGTGAGGGCCCAAGGACAGAGGGATTTCGTATGCTGTAAAGCCCTCTGAGGCAAATTGATTTGTGATATTGGGCTTCATAAATAAAATTTAAATAGAAATTGAAATTACCTTAGCATAAAGCCTGGAAGTAGGGGAAAACAGCTCACCGGGATCTGTCCAAGGTTCCAAAAAATAAAACTTGTAGGTTCCTCAGATGGATTCTGGTAGGAGTATCCTTATTTCGGTGTCTGACCACAGGTTTAACAATGGGAAAAAAAACTTAGAAGGAGGGTGCATGGTGGTGCACTGATTAGCACTGTCGCGTCACAGAGGGCTCCAGGTTCATATCCGTCGGCCAGCTGCAGCCTTCGGTGTAGAGTTTGCATGGTTTCCCCCATTCCTGGGTTTTTCTCTGGATTCTCCAGCCTCCAACAATCCAAATTATGCAGGGTAGGTTCAGTGGTGATTCTCAATTGCCTGTAGGTGTGAATGTGAGTGTTGGAAAATACAGTGTCCCAGTGTCAGGATAGGCTCCAGCCTCCTGCAACCCTGTACCAGGATATGTTGGATAGTAAATGAATGAGTTAGAAGCAAGTAAGCTGATCAAAACTCTAGAGGCTCCAGGCTACATTAGGCGCTACCACCATAACACACCTGAATCTCTGATCAAAATTTTGGGAGTAGAGTTGTATTGTGGGGGATGATGTTGCCAGTTTTGAGAAGAATGTGTATTATGTGAGAGACCGTTCCCATGGAGGCGTCTGCCAGTTTTTAATGGCTGACGTGGAGGTATGGACCATCGAACATGCAGGCCAATAAAAACTGACGATGGACATCTTGAAGGGCATTATTCTGCTTACACCATGGTCACTTACCAAAGAAAAAAAGAGTATTCATTTATATGTTTATGCTTTTTGCAACCATAACTGGAACAACTATTACCACCCTGTAAGGTTCTCACTGCAATGGAAGCCTTTTCACTATTATTTCAATTAGGAGAGACTGGTTAAATAAAATAAAGATGACTGTTTGATACTGATTGGAGGTGTACAGGTTAACAGACGATGTGATGAATATGAATTAATAGGAAGTCTTTGGCTCCTGGACTACAGAGATTTGTAATTCATCAGCATCTGAGCAGCACCATGGTAAATCCCCAGTGGAGTCCAGACACTGGTGGTGGCTGATGACTCTCATACTGGAGGCTGATGATGCTGATGAATCTGCAAAGACTAGGCACCGATGGGAAGGTGGAGAGGCATGCAACTGCAGCATGAATGTGAGTGGCAGATGTTATGAGAAATATTTTAAAGACTTAAGTATGCAAAAGCATACAGTGTGTCTCAAATCACATACTTCTGTACTAAAGACTAGTTTACGGTATGTGGTAAGTACATTCACACCACATAGTCCTTGAAAATGCAGTATCCTACTGGTGCACTCAAAACGTTCCAAAAGTTGTGTGTGAAATGATGGACACTTCTCACCCCCAACAGTTGCCATCTTTGTGACATAGCAAACTTCTCAATTTTTGATATGGCGGCTGGGGACAACAAGGAGCCTGTTAGTTATACAGTTTTTTTTTCAGTGCCAATACTGTTGTTGAATAGAAGCTGTCAGTAGTGTTTAATGGATCTGTAATGATTTGGTTAAGCAAAGAATAATGGGAGTGCTAACGCATTATTGTATTCGCTATGTATTCGCTAAAAAAAGAAGAGGCAGTAAATGAAAAAAGATCCAAAGTCAATTACGTTGCATGCAGTTGACACACAGTAAACATAACTAGACAGCATGTTTAACAACAAGACCAGCTATCCAGCCATGTCATTGTACCAACATCAATATCAGGATTTTTAAGACCAAACAGTACGCCATGTGTAACGTTACTGCTGGCCGCAGTCAGAAGTAGCAAGTTGAATAGTGTATGGAATGTTAGATGATTGCTTAAGTTCAGAGGAGCAGTGCAGTAGCCTACCTGCAGCATGTGTTAAAGTGTCACTCTTGTGGTGTTCAGAGGATGAGGTGTTGGATATAAATTGTAAAAGAGGCTTTGACTGTGACCTTGTTGCCATGGTTACTCATATTAGATGCAGGCTGATACTGTTATGTAGCCAGTGCATTAATTAAGAACGGTAAACAGACAGTTTTACTGGGACTATTTAGAAGGTGTCCATTATCAGTTTGTAACGGACACCCTGCAGCCAATCAGAATCATGTGTTCACCCAAGCCAATGCATAAAATGTGTGAATGTTTTTTAACAGTCTACAGTGAGTTCAGTGATGTTTTAAGGGTGCAATTTAAAATAGTACAGTTTTAACACTGAGTATGACTTGCACAGCGTCTAATTTATACACAGCTCTGAGTGGTTAATTGCCACTCTGCAGCACACTGAAGAGGGCAGGTGTTACACTATTCTGTTTTTCTTGCACTAATTATTAATCTGTGCCTTCATTCAGTAGATATAGATGACAAATGGGTTAGGGTTAGCATTGCGATGACGGCAACTTGACTGAATGCTCCTCCAAATATTCCAAAATATTTTAATTATCTGTGCACACCTTAACGAGCTGTGCCTTCAGTTAATTGATGCACAGATTTAGCATTCCATTCACACAAAATATACATCAATATATGTCTTATTTACATTATGTATTTATCCTAAGCTAGGTTGATCAAGTCCTGAATCCAGCTCCAATCTCAATGCTCAGACTTGAGCCTGATATGAACTATGCCTTTAAGGCTCATTTGAAATATCTTCATTCATTGTTCTCTAATGCATTTAATTTGGGGGGCATATGAGGTTTTTATATGTTGGCAGTGTTATGAAACAGTTCGGTTAATTATGGTGGCTGTTGTCTGCACTCAAACAGAGGGGGGCTTGATTACTGGAGAGGCTGTGTGTTTGGCTTCCACACAGCACTGAAGGGGCACACACACACACACACACACACACTCACTCACAGAGAGAGAGACAGAGAGAGAGAGAGAGAGAGAGAGAGACAGAGAGAGAGTCCCTGAGTCAACATGCCACTATTATCCATTTTGGTAAACACTTGAAAAACAGGTGATCATCCAATCTGCCACTGGTATTGTACAAATCTGCTTGTTAACTTTAATGTGGGGCTCTTGCTGAACACGACACAGTTAGATGAACTAAGCAAAACTTTTCAAGTAACAGCCACAATTCACAATAGTTGTAGTTCTAGACATTTTTAAAGTTTTATCTCTGAAATCCACATTAACATTATTTGTTGTTTTGAACACACATACACACACATGCACTGTTTCTAAAAGGTTAGTGTCTCTCTCGAAATTCAATTCAATTCAGCTCAATTCAGTCCTATGCATCAGGCTTTACTGGCACGACATTTAACGTGTTGCCAAAGCACAATGACAATTAAAAGGCAGTGAACAAAATATACAAGTGATTATACAAATGATATTGTCAACAGCAAAACAGGTCATTAAATTAGTGAACAAAATAGTAAATATATGTATATTACTTATATGTTTACCTATAAACATGTTTTATGTGTTTGTGTGTGAAAACGAACAAAAACAAAAATGGAGCAGGGGAATGAATAAAAAGCAGACTATGAACTGTAAGGTGATGAAGTCCAGCTTTTATCCATTGTTGTTGTTGTTGTTGTTGTTGTTGTTAGAGAACACACAGAGTGTACCACTGATTTCCACTGCGCATTTTAATCAATTTGCATTCATAATCTGTACGGAATTAGCGTCTGATTTACTGAGGCATCGGCTTGTTATGCAATCAGCAACTGGCTGCCCTCTAGATGCATTCTGTGAGCAAAGGAGAGCTCTACAAGTGCTGTTCATAAAGCTCTGATGAGAAATCTAAATGCATTCACCATTAATGACATCACAACTCATTTACTAAGAATGCATTGCAAGTCTGAGAAACAGATGCACTGATAAAATGCTCATAATCTTTAATAGTAGAAATGTTTGTAATTAAAGCAGCCATTAAACAAATTCCTGTTATTCAAATGTGTGCTGGTATAAAGAGGAGTATAGTCACCACAGTGCAGCTAATGGTTATTGACCACAGATGACCTCCTTATTCTCACTGAGAAATGGTCAAATGATGTACTCATTTATTTATTTATTATTACCACCAACTTTTTGACTATTTGATGTGACCTCAGATGGCAGTGTTGATCCAAACTGAAATATCTGAACTACTGGACTGTTTTCCTTGACTCTGACTCTCTACTACTCTCTAAGACTACTGACTTTGGTGTTCCGAAGACTTTTCTTTTAGTGCCACCATAAGGTTGACACTTTTGTTCTCTTGTAATAGAATGGTCCCCAAAGGATAAATCCATATGGCTATAATGATCCCTTCACTTTTTATATCATGCCACCAGCATGTCAGATTGTATACTTAATAATTCAATATCTTAATGTGTGGACTGATACAATAATTGTCCAGAATTAAAAAAATTGCCAATGAAATCAGGGGCTCACCCAAAGTAAAGTGAAATCTGTTCTTAAACCATTTAGAGTACACAGAATCTGCTAATTTGAAACAATGCAACAGCAGTCTGTCAGTTTCATAGGTTGTTTGTTTGTTTGTGGTCTGATGGAGAGTTGATTGTACCTGCTGTTGTGATTGTATCTTGAAATGGCTTGTGTTAATTAAATCACAAGCAGCAACAAACATGGCTGAAAGGGAAGTTATTACTGACTCTGCTGTGATTCATCCCATCCCTTCATCCTTCATCCCGACAGCCATCAGACTCTTCAAAGTCTCAGTTGGGGGAGGGAGCACATAGCTCTACATCTGCACACCCTCCTGCACTTTTGCATTTTGTACTTTCTGATAGTGTACACTGTTTACATGTAGATTATTTTTATTTTATTTTATTTTATTCTATTTTTACTTTTATATTTATATGTGTATTTATATTACTCGTTCTTGTAGTCTTTTATGTGTCTTATATATTGCTTGTACTCTTTTATGTGCTTTAGCCACTGGACACGAAAATTTCCCTACGATGATTAATAGAGTACCTACCTACCTACCTACCAACCTACCAAAAGAGGAGCAGCGTCAGTGGTGTGGAATAAACTGTGGCATTCTGAATGTTTTATGAACAGCCCCTGACTTCTCTGACTCATTTGGCGACTTACTGCTCCTCTCTTGCCATGTGCACATCGAAGTTGGTGTCGTCAAGTGATGTAGTCATAAAACTTTGGTAATGTAATCCTACGTGATGGTCATGGCTCAACAAAAAACTATAGATATCCATCCATCCATCCATCCATTTTCGCCAGCTTATCCGGGGCCGGGTCGCGGGGGCAGCAGGCCAAGCGAAGCACCCCAGACATCCCTCTCCCCAGCAACACTTTACAGCTCCTCCTGAGGGACCCTAAGGCGTTCCCAGGCCAGACTAGATATGTAATCCCTCCAGCGTGTTCTGGGTCTTCCCCGGGGCCTCCTACCAGTGGGATTTGCCCAGAACACCTCCAGCAGCAGGTGCCCTGGAGGCATCCTGATAAGATGCCCGTGTCACCTCAACTGACCCCTTTCGACGCGAAGAAGCAGCGGCTCTACTCCGAGCTCCCTCCGGACGTCCGGGCTCCTCACCCTATCTCTAAGGCTGACCCCAGGCACCCCACAGAGGACGCCCATTTCCACCGCTTGTAGCCGCGATGTCATTCTTTCGGTCACTACCCAAAGTTCATGACCATAGGTGAGGGTTGGGACGTAGATTGACCAGTAAATTGAAAGCTTTGCTTTCTGGCTCAGCCCCCTCTTCACCACGACGGACTGGCGAAGCGCCCGCATCACTGTAGAAGCTGCACTGACCCACCGATCCATCTCATGCACCATTCTACCCTCACTCATGAACAAGACCCCAAGATACCCAACCCGGATTCCGACAGTGGACCATGGCCTCAGACTTGGAGGTGCTGACTCTCATCCCAGCTGCTTAACACTAGGCTGCAAAATGCTCCAGTGCATGCTGGAGGTCACAGTGTGATGGAGCCAATAGAACCACATCGTCTGCGAAAAGCAGGGATGCAATTCTGACGTCCCAAAACCGGACCCCTTCCTCCTCCCAGCTGCACCTCGATATCCTGTCCATGAAGATCACAAACAGGATTGGTGACAAGGGACAACCTTGGTGGAGGCCAACACCCACTGAGTACGTGGTCGACTTCACACTGTGTATCCGGACACAGCTCTCACTTTGGTCATACGGGGACCGAATGGCTTGTAGCAGTGAGCCTGGAACCCCATACTCCGGTAGTACCCTCCACAAGACCCGCCGAGGGATGTGGTCGCAAGCCTTCTCCAGGTCCACAAAGCACATGTAGACTAGATAGGCAAACTCCCACGCCCCCTTAAGGAGCCTTGCAAGGGTAAAGAGCTGGTCCACTGTTCCACAACCAGGACGGAATCCGCATTGCTCCTCCTGAATCTGAGGTTCGACAATCTGTTGGTGCCTCCTTTCCAGCACCCTGGGGTAAACTTTACCCGGGAGGCTGAGCAGTGTGATACCCCGATAGTTGGAGCACACCCTCCGGTTCCCTTTTTTGAAGATGGGGACCACCACCGAACACTGAACAGGCGTGTCAGCCAAGACAGGCCGACAGTGCCCAGAGCCTTCAGCATCTCAGGGTGGATCTCATCCACACCCAGTGCCTTGCCACTGGGGAGCTTTTTAACTACCTCAGCGACCTCTGCCGGGGATATGGGCAAGAGTTCCCCCGAGTCCTCAGGCTCTGCCTCGTTCTCAGTGGACATTATGGCTGGGTTCAGGAGGTCCTCAAAGTGCTCCTTCCATTAGTCGATGATGTCCCCAGTTCGGGTCAGCAGTTCTCCCTCTCTGCTGAGCACAGCCTGAGACAAGCCCTGTTTTCCCTTCCTGAGTCAGTTAACAGTCTGCCAGAACTTCCTTGAGGCCAACCAAAAGTCCTTCTCCATAGCCTCCCCGTACTCCTCCCACATCCGGGTTTTTGCTTCAGCGACCGCCACAGTTGCAGCCCTTCTGGCCAACTGGTACCTATCTGCTGCATCAGGAGACCGCTGGGCCAGCCAGACCAGAAAGGCCTCCTTTTTCAGCCTGACGGCCTCCCTCACCACTGGTGTCCACCAGTGGGTTCTTCGGTTGCCGCGCCGACAGGCACCGACAACCTCCTGACCACAGCTCCTAGCAGCCGCCACCACAATGGAGGCTCTGAACATGGCCCACTCAGACTCCATGTCCCAAACCTCCCCCGGGATGCACAAGAAATTCTCCTGGAGGTGGGAGTTTAAGATTAAAGTTCCACTGATTGTCACACACTTGAGTGTGTGAAATTTGTTCTCCGCATTTGACCCATCCCCTGAGGGAGCGGTGAGCAGCAGCGGAGCCGCGCTCGGGAATCATGTGGTGATGTAACCCCCCAGTTCCAACCCCTAGTGCTGAGTGCCAAGCAGGGTGGCAGTGGGTCCCATTTTATGGTTTCACCCTCACTACACGTCTGGGTTTACCAAGTCTGTCCAGGAGTTTGGTTCCAGAACCAGTGCTGTGCGTGGAGGTGAGCCCAACTATGTCTAGTCAGTACTGCTCCACCTCCCGCACCAGCTCTGGTTCCTTCTCCACCAGAGAGGTGACATTCCACGTACCAAAAGCCAGTCCACGACGCCAGAGATCGGCACGCCAGGGGTCCCGCCCCTGCCTGCCGCCCGGCACACAATGCACCCCGATTTCTATCCCTGCGGGTGGCGGGCCCACAGGGTGAACTATAAATATGTGAATGTGCAAAAGTTATCATCGCATAGTTTTTTGTTTGTTTTTTACTGAATATTTTAAGGCAAACTGTCATGTAAACTACATCACTTATTTAGTTGCAATTCTATTTTCTAAATGAAAAATAACTAATTTTTTTGATTAATTTGTTGTCAAGAACATCGTTATTGCAAAAATACCTTGAAATATGGTGATATGATTTTAGGGTTATATTGCCCACCCCTAGTGTATTGTAACTTTGGTGAACTCTTGACCTTTGCTGTACACTGTAACCCCAATCCATCCAAGTGTACAGAAATGCTGCTATGCTGCTATGTTGTACACAAAAACCCCTGTGAGCTCAACCAAATTATTTTTTTTTTATTTTTTTATGTTAAGTCAACAATTTTTTGGTTTTGAGTTAATTTTACTAAAATTTATGAAGGCAATTTTACCTAATTAGTTGAAGGCCAATACACAACACTATCACTGTGCACTTAACATATTGTGGTGTGTTGGGGCTAAATGGATAGAGTTTCCCAGCATGCTGTAAAACACGCAGCCACCCAATGGAGGAATCTTGTTTCCACCGCTTGTATCCACGATCTCATTCTTTCGGGCACTACCCAGAGCTCATGACCATAGGTGAGGGTTGGGATGTAGATGGACTAGTAAATCAAAAGCTTTGCCTTCCGGCTCAGGTCCCTCTTCACCACAACTGTACAGCGCAGTGCTTGCATCAGTGCAGAAGCCGCACCAAACCACCCATCCATCTCACACTCTATTCTACCCTCACTTGTGAACAAGACCCTGAGATACTTGAACTCCCTCGCTTGAGGCAGTAACTCTCTCCCAACCTGGAGGGGGCAATCTACCGGTTTCCGGCAGAGAACTATGGCCTCAGATTTAGAGGTGCTGACTCTCATGCCCACCGCTTGACACTTGCAGAGATGTAATTCTGAGGTCCCCAAACCAGACACCTTTCTCCCCCCAGCTACGCCTCAAGATACTGGCCATGAATGTCACAAACAGGATTAATGACAAGGGGCAACACTGGCAGAGGCCAACACTTACTGAGAACGTGTTTGACTTTACACCGAGTATGTGGACATAGCTCTCATCTTGGTCATACAGGTCAGGACGACTCGTAGCAGTGAGCCCTGTACCCCGTAGTCCTGCAGGATCCTCCCACAAGACTCCCTGAGGGACACAGAAGCCTTCTCAAACTCGACAAAACACATGTAGATTGGATGGGCAAACTCCCATGACCCCTCCAGCAGACTCGCAAGGCTAAAGAGCTGGTCCAATGTTTCATAGCGAGGACAGAATCTGCATTGCTCTGAGGTTTGACAATTGGTCGGAACCTTGTTTCAAGCACCCTTGAGTAAAATTTTCACAGGAAGCTAAGCACTGTGATACCTCAATAGTTGGGGTACACCCTCCAGTCCCTTTTTTTGAAAATGGGAACCACCAGCCTGGTCTGCCACTCCCCAAGCACTGTACCCAACCTCCATGCAACACTGAAAAGGCGGGTCAGCCAAGACAGCCCAACAGTGTCCAGAGCCTTCAGCATCTCAGGGTGAATCTCATCCACACTCCCTCAGCAACCTCTGCCAGGGATATGGGCGAGAGATCCTCTTAGTCTTCAGTCTCTGCCCCCTCTACTGTGGACTTCATGGCTGGGTTTAGGAGTTCCTCAAAGTGCTCTTTCCACCACTCACCGATATCCCCACTTTGGGTAGTAGTAGTTCTCCTTCTCTAACGGTTTGCCAGAACTTCCTTGAGGCCACCCAAAAGTCCTTCTCCATAGCCTCCTCCCACACCCAGGTTTTTGCTTTGGCAACCACCACAGCTGCAGCCCTTCTGGCCAAGTAGTACGTGTCTGCTGCTTTAGGTGACCCCTGGGCCAGCCAGACCCGAAAAGCTTCCTTCTTCAGCCTGATAGCCTCACACATCGCTGGTGTACACCAACAGGTCCTTAGGTTGCTGCCTCAACAGGCACCAACAACATTTCTGATCACAGCTCGTAGTAGCTGCCTCAACAATGGAGGTCTATCTCTGCTTGTGCCATCGCTGTACCCTCTGAGTTTGCTGTTAATTGGTCCAGTGGAGGCATGCCATTGTCTCACATGACAAAGAGGTCACTCCGATGAAGTAAGCAATGAGCTCATCTGCAGCTGACAGCTGTGACTGGGAGGAGTCTCCTCCTATAGCTGTTGTGTTATTTTGTGTGTACTACTACCATTTTGTAGGACAGTTCTTACAACAGAGGACACGGAGTTAATGGCATCTGTTACCTCCTTCCAAGTCTTTTATTTACCTGTACCTTTCACACCAGTACAAATAAAAGAAAATAAAATATTTTTCTCAACCCCATTTCACCTAAAATAACTTCAATCTCAGCGTTGGAAAAGTTTTTCTTTCTCTCTCTCTTTCTTTGTTTGCTCCATGTATGCAGGTCGACAGGATGTATCTATCCATAGTAATTATTAGGGGTGTTCCCGAATATGAATACGTTATTTGTATAGGCACCAATAATGCCTTTGAAACAGATATTTTTTCTAAACAAATATACCAGTTATTATTCGGATGGGAAAAAAACATGCGTGTCATGCACTTTTTCTTTTTTTTTGGTCATGTGGTTGAGAAACGCCGCGCTAATCAAACAAATCAAACACTGGCTATGCCTGCTTACAGTGAGATGGTAAGACACATTTTCACTCACCTGTTGTCTGCCAGATAGCCTAAAGTTTAATGGTCATCAAAGCAGCAAGTTCCTTAAAGGGATAGTGCACCCAAAAATGAAAATTCAGCCATTATCTACTCATCCATATGCAGAGGGAGGCTCTGGTGAAGTTTTAGAGTCTTACACTTACAGAGATCCGAGGGGGGAGTGGGTAGCAGCACAACTGCACACATAATGGCTGACAGCGACCCAGATTAAAACGTCCAAGAACACAGAATTGAAACCATAAAATATCTCCATATTGCATATCCACTTGCTCGTCCGTAGTGTCCTGAAGCCCCGACATAAAAAGCTGTGTGGAAAAATGTCATTTGAACTCTGTTTTTAGCCTCATTGTAGCCTGTAGCTCTAACTGCCTCTCTGTGTACCGTGCACATGTGTGAGACCAATGAAAGCACGTGAACACACATGAAGGCAGTGCCCATGTCCCTAAATTGAATCCCAGCACCCCTAAAATTTGAGAAATGTTTATTTATTTATTTATTTATTTGTTTACTGTATGTCCTTTTTTAACAAGCTAGAAAAGTGTCAAAACCCATACAGTACTTGGTTGAAACGTAATATTTTAACAACAAAAATAAATGGTCTATCTATCTAGAATGATGTTGTAAGTTGGATCAATGTATCAGTTTATCTTACTAGATATAAAACGCATTGTTTGGTTATTTGCCTTTTGTTTGACAGTACAAAGAGAGAGAGAGGAGCAGAGAGAGAACTTTATTTATTAGTATTCTTATTAGTATTTTTGGTACTCACTATAGGGGGCTGGTTTAAGTTGTCTTCCCCCAGAAATTAGGGTTATGATATGTTTCTTTTGTGATTCCAATCCATTCCTCTTTTGCTGTGGCTCAGCATTTTAATAACCTTTATCAGATTTGATGGTTTAGTCACAGACTTTCCCAAAAAGTGTTGTGCTTTTCTTTCACAAATGTGGGAATGAAATTGCGTTAAAATGTACAAAACAGTGAAATTTATCTTGCCTGGCCGGGCAGCTCTTTGGGTGCTCAGCACCCCTAAACCGCTGATCCTAGAATCACCCCTGATTTACAGTGTAGTTCCATAATCCAAATTTTAATTTATCCAGTTTGTTTCTTTTAAACCGAATACCTGCAAAACTAACAACATTCCCATTCAAATAGGATTGTTATTAACATATTAGCATGCTGAAGTTAAAAAAGTACCACTGTGTCTGAAAAAAGCCTCTTTTAGAGGCATTTGGCTGCAGACCCTTGATGTTGTTCAAATGAAAAGCAGCAACTCCCTGCACTTTCTTTTTAATTTTGTCCAACAAGGTTTTTGTTTTGCATTCATTCTATGCCTGCTGTCACTGTATTTCTTTTAAATGAAAGTTCATTTTAATTTCCTTTTATTCCCCACCAAGAATGCTCTTTTATATTGTACAAATTTTCTGCACAACCTGCCTCTCTCAAACTGTGTGAAGCCTCATAGATCTTGCTGAATGCTTAATCAACAACATTTATCTCCTCAGTCATTTGCATGATCCTACCATTAATACATATACAAAGGCTCCAGGCAAGTGTACCTGTGCAAACAGAAGTACATAAAGTGTCTGAAATAAAGTACAAAGAGCTCTATTTTTTTCAATTGTGAGTCAAAGTCCTACATTTGGAACATGATTTCTATTTTCCTTTCATTTTAGTAAGTCCCATACCAAATCTGCAGTACATCTTCAGCACAATCCAGTCTCTATCTACATATAAAAATGTTCAGAGCATGCACTTTTCAGTAGTTAGGTTTTCTGCTGTTTGTCTTTGTTGCTCTCTGTAGAAAAATAACAGCAAGGAAAGTGAACCTCTGCATTATTTATAGCATGTGTGGGTACAATATTATGGAATCAGTCAGCAGTAGCAGCTATTATATTGAAATATGTGAATATCAAACCTCAATTTGTCATCACAATCCTATCACTAAGAGACATGCAAAATTTTTAGTTATAATGAATTTGCTATGAAATTATTATTCTTTATATAATTAATTCAATGCCTTTTATAGGTGGTCCAAGATTACTTATGATACATAAGAAAAATATTGCATGCATTTTTATTTCCATGTTTGTCACTTCTGTGATGTGAGTGTGATGACTGAAGATTGTTTGCAACAGTCAGGCTATATTCAGAAAAAACATCTACCACTGTCCAGATCCTAGGGCAGTATTAATGTTGCAGAAAGCCATTTCATTTTTCATGAGTGTCCATGAATAAATGCTCCATGACTCTATTTCTGTTTAATGCATCAGTTTTCTCTCATATGTCTGAACTTGTTGGAGCAATTAGTCGATCAATCAGTTACCTAACTGACATAAAATAACCAACCACAATTTTAAGTATGTTCTGATTCCAGCTTCACAAATATGGAGTATTTGCTGCATTTTTCAGTTTTATATAGCCTAACTACAAATTGAATACCTCTAAGTTTTGGACATTAGTAAAAGAAAACAGACAAATTAGGGATGTAATTTTCGAGACATAACTTCTCATTGGAGCAGGGTTGATGTCTTCCTGGTTTGACTTTCCAAGAACATAGCATGTAAATGGAATACTGTTCAGAGGCTGACTGTTTTAAAGGTCGAGTATGTAGGATTTAGGGGAATAGGCTACATTCGAAGAAATGCATTATATACCTTTCTTTAGTGTATAATCACCCAAAAATAAGAATCCTGGTGTTTTCATTCCCTAAGAATGAGCCAATTATACATACATAGGGAGTGGGTCCTCGTCTATGTTGCATTTTTATCAGTCAACATTATACTTAGTGTTTTTACCGGTTTAAATCACCTGGGGGTATTCCATCAAGCAGGCTAAAGGCAAATACAGGATTAAATGGCCAAGTATGGCTAACGTGAGCCAGAGTTCTGTTCAAAGTGGCTAAAATTAGCCTCACATCGGTAACCATGGTTCTGGCTAAACCTGATACAACAAGGTAAACTCTGGTTTCCGTTCCATCAGCCTGAACCACAACTCCATTCCATCAAGGTGGTTAACCTGAATCCCAGCCTAGTAACCATGGTAACTTATGCTGCTGGGCAATCCTGGTCTGTAGCAGGATTAAGGTGAGGATAAACTCCATCTATGATCAAAAATGTTCAATAGACAAGACGAGACACCTAAAAGATAGTTCTGCCAGTGCTTTACACACTGACAACTGTCCTGTAATGATAAAATAAAATGTAGAACATAAAATACATACCATAATGAATCAAAAAAAAACATTAAATATTAAAAAACAAATTAAAATGTAGGGACGGCACGGTGGTGTGGTGGTTAGCACTCTCGCCTCACAGCAAGAGGGTTGCCGGTTCGATCCCGGGCGTGGGAGCCCTTCTGTGTGGAGTTTGCATGTTCTCCCCGTGTCAGCGTGGGTTCTCTCCGGGCACTCCGGCTTCCTCCCACAGTCCAAAGACATGCAGATTGGGGACTAGGTTAATTGATAACTCTAAATTGTCCGTAGGTGTGAATGTGAGTGTGAATGGTTGTTTGTCTCTATGTGTCAGCCCTGCGATAGTCTGGCGACCTGTTGCCTGATGTCAGCTGGGATAGGCTCCAGCCCCCCCGCAACCCTCAAGAGGATGAAGCGGTTAGAAGATGAATGAATGAATGAATGAATGAAATTAAAATGTAATAAAGATAAGATCATTTAAAAAAACACTTACAACAATAAAGCCAAAATCATACTGATAAAAACAAAACTATAATAAAATGAAACTGAGACATTGAAAAAAGATTGCACACCAAACCACATGAATATGTGATTGCCCTCCCATCCCCACCCCACTCTGTTTTTAATTGGCTAGCAAATTCACAGCCAATTAAGGTCAAATGACAATGGCCATATAAGGAGTGCATCCAAGAGAAAGAGAGGGACACACCCAGAGTGACACAGAGACAGAGCAAGTAGGATATTCTTATATTTTATCTTGACCTGAGATTGACCTGAGATTGCTTCTGTTGAGACATACTACATACTTCTTGTTTTAATCCATTTATACATACTGTTGATTTTGTGTTATTTCATATCATCCTCATTCATTTACTCAGTTGTTACACATTTAGCCTAAATAAATATTAATTTATCGCCAAGTCGTTGTCTGTGTATATCTATTTTGAGCAGGAACTAAGATCACTGTATGGAGAATTCATAACCCAGATACAGAGACTGATTCATTATTGATAACCGTGCTGACGCACATAAGGTACGTAAAGAGGGCATGACTGATTGACAAGGTAGTGATCCAATCATGACAACGCCATTCTCAGCCTGCGCTCCTACCGGGTAATCGACATTATTTTTTAAATTAATTTATTAATTTTATATTCTAACCAAAAACATGATGTGAATAACACTCAAGTCATTCAAGTCATCATGTCTCAAGTCAAGTCCCGAGTCTTTAACTTCCAAGTCCGAGTCAAGTCTCAAGTCTTTTATTTTTTGTCAAGTCAAGTCACAAGTCATCAAAACAGCGACTTGAGTCGATTCGAGTCCAAGTCACAATGACTCGAGTCCCCATCTCTGGTATAGCCCCTACAAGGGCATTTAAGCACTCTTTAGAGCTGAGGAAATCTTTTTATTTATTTAACCTTTATTTAACCAGGAAGTCCCATTGAGATTGAAAATCTCTTTTACAACAGAGACCTAGCCAAGGTATCAGCCAATCAAAACACATTTAAAATGCAACAAATATAACAAATTAAATAAAAATTCCACAATAAAACAACAACTATTCAAACATAGTAGCCTCTCAAGAAAAACAAACACGTCTCTGTCACCACATTCTTTACGATGCCCTTAAATTCATTGATGGATGTAAGTGTTTCTAATTTTTAGATCTTTTTGGAGATTGTTCCATGTCCACAGTGCACAGTAGACACAATCTATAGAGTCGTGCATCACTTCAACACTGATTTTGTGACTACAAGCAACCCCTTTCATATTACACATAGTTATTTGATCCGCTGTTAATATGACAAATGTATCAATGCATTTTAAAGGGTTAGTCAGGGTTTTTGAAGTGGGATCGTATGAGGAGGAAATCGTCAAATATCTGGGGGTCCTCTTGGATGATAAGCTGGATTGGACCTCTAACACTGACGCCCTCTACAGGAGGGGGCAGAGCCGCCTGTGTTCCTGCGGACACTGAGGTCCTTTGATGTGTGTGTGGAGATGTTGACCATGTTCTACTACGCTGTGGTGGCCAGTGCACTCCTCTACGCTGCAGTGTGTTGGGGAGGCAGCTTGATGGACAAGAACACCAAGCATTTGGACAAGCTGGTTAGAAAAGCTGGCCCAATGCTCGGTAGGAGACTGGACCCAGTAAGAACTGTGGTGCAGAGGGGCACATTGAACAAACTGAAAGCTATAATGGACAATAGCAGACACCCTCTCCACAGCCTCCTGGAGCAAGAGAGGAGCAGCTGCAACAGTCACCTCATTTCAATGCGTTGCATAACAGAGCGTTTCAGGAGCTCCTTTGTCCCCACAGCATTAAGACTGTTTAACACCTCCTGAATCCAGTCACACACACACACACACTCACACACATCACATTAGTCACAAATGAACTGGATGGTGGAATGGGCAATTTTAATTTTAATTTTAATTTAATTTTTAATTTGTATTTATGCACTTTTTTTTTTTAACTTATTTTATTTTATGTCTATTTTAATACCACTGTGTTGTTGTTGATGATGGGAAGTGTGGTTGTTGTTTTTAATGAGTTGTTGGACAGTTAAATTTTCCTTCGGGGATAAATGAAGTTCTTTATGTTTTTTCTATTCTATTCTGTTCTATTCCATTATATTATATACAGTCAGTGTATTACCTTCAGTAGATGATAGCTGATGTGCACCCAGTTTCGAATAGCAGGCAGGAGTCCCACCAGGGAGGCTCAGCATTACATTGCTATGGCTGTGGGTTGATACCAAAATGTATTTACACCACAGTAAAAAGAAGAGACCTACCTAAAAATATGCATACCAGTCTAAGTGTACGCTATATTGAGGATTTCACTGCTTTAGCCTTTTTCTTTGCCGCTACATTTTTTCAACTGTAAAACTTCTGTATTACTGTGCCGCTGCTGCAGCGCACTGTATTACTCAACAGCCCAGCTGTTTGGGTCAGACTATCAGTGGTTTATGGATGAGACAACAAAAACAAGTCGAAATCAGTGATTATAACAGTGACAACAAAGTGTATACAGAAAAAAAACTTTTGCAGGGGGAGACTGGACTGGCCCACAGAGAGAAAAGGGCAAATTCTGTGGCAACCATTTCTCACTACAAAGTGGTCAAAATCTGGTGCTTGGGCAGTGAACTCTGGCATCCGACGCAGACAAAAAAGCTGTCCTTTCATGTCGGCATGATATGTGGCCGGTCGCCACTATTGTTTAACAGCACCTGGCAGTGTCAGGGGGAAATGCAGCGGGAAACAACTAAAGTTAAGGCAGCAGAATTCAAAGTAGGACAGGTGGGAGGGGTGGTGGATGGGTCCAACAATCCAGGAGGCTGGTGTTTGCTTCCAGTAAGATTGTAAAGCCAAGAATTTTGAAATCAGACAATGCATGTAACAGGCTGAAGTTGATATGGCATCCCAGATAGTCAACAACCAACACACCAGGTACCTTGCACCTCATATCTGGACATGGGAAGTCCATGACCAAATGTTGATTTGTGACAGGGCTGGAGTGAGAATGTGTTGTCTGCAGAAACTGGAGGCCAATAAAGAGCTCAAGTTACCTGGTGGTGCAGATGTGTGAACTGAAAATGATGTCAATGGACAAAGAGGGCTACTGCTGCCATGAGCAAGTCTTGGTTTCAACACAACTTCAGGATCTTTCAGAATCAAAGGATGCCAGCACAGTCTGCACCAGCCATCCAGAGTTCCCTGCCTTACTGGATGCTGCTGTCTTGCGGACCTTTTTTTAATTTTCCACAGATGAATTGGAAAAAAAACATTCCAGACCAGAAGGGGAGTTATCTTCAAAGTAAGTTTCTGGCTCTCAGTATGTTATTGTGTAATCACTGTTTATTAGACAACCAAAGTTTCATGGGCTGTGTGTACCTTATCAGTGTATAAGTGTTAGCGGTTTGTGGACACAAACTAAGCTAGAGTAACAGAGAGAGGAGAGTTGATGTCCAAATTGAGTGCAACTAACCACAGCTGTGAAGATCAATGTCAATCAACAGAATATGGTGAAATGTATGTGCTGAGTGGGGCATTTCTTCATTTAAAAAGCCCGCAAAAACACAAGCACACACCATGTTTGAAATAACGTTTCTTTTATGTCTGATCTTTTACCACTTTCTGACTGCAGCAGCATAGCTGTGGAGTAAAACAGTGCATGGCAGCAGCAGCGCAGTGATACAGAAGTTTTACAGTTAAGAAAATGTAGAAAAAATAGAAAACGGCTCTCTGATGGCGAGGTGTAGCGTCCACTTAGACTGATATTGATATTTTTAGTTGGGTTAATTTTAAGGTGGCTAAAAGATGTTTTGATATCAACCCCTGTCCACAGCAATGTAATGCTGAGCTTCCTTGGTGTGACTCCTGCCTGCTACTCCAAACTGGGGGAGCACCGATCGTCGTCTACTAAGGGT
This sequence comes from Epinephelus fuscoguttatus, assembly GCF_011397635.1. Taxonomy (NCBI): domain Eukaryota; kingdom Metazoa; phylum Chordata; class Actinopteri; order Perciformes; family Serranidae; genus Epinephelus; species Epinephelus fuscoguttatus. Next base: position 3,759,274 of record NC_064761.1, read on the forward strand.
AATACAATGACTATATTTATACGACCTCACTTCAAAAATTCCAAACTGTCTTTTTAAACTCCCAAACTGTGTCAAATTTCAAGTTGAAATTTTAATTGTCTCTCTCTCTCTCTGTATTCTGAGACGTCAAATCAAAGCCTCCAAAATTATGGCAGTTTGAAATTTGCACAGTCCACACTTCCAAACAGTCCACAGTGACATGCAGTTTATGGACTTACAAATCCAGTCCTACCCCCTACCTCACATGAAGACACAGCATGGATTAATATAAACGTCCACTCTCATCCACACTCCTCAATCCTTTCTGTGATAATTCCCTTCAGTGCCCCTCCAGTGCCCAGTAGACTAATGATGAAATAAACCCGGAGCTTAGCATCACACAGACCTGAACTAAGATGGCCTGACTCAGATGATACCGGGCAAACATAATTCCTGTGGCCATCATCCAACATCCACTTAACTGTAAAACACTGTCCAGAAAGCCCAAACTATTTGCTCCTCAGTGTTTCTTTCCTCATGCACAATACAGTGATTTATGAACTGTGCAGTTTGACTACCACTTGCTTAAGTAAAGTAGATTATGAAGAGGGCTTGTTGAGGGATGTATCCCCTGCTGCAGAGATTTTAGATCCTTAGAACTGCAATCATTTAGGTAAATTTAAAATCTGCATCTTCAACGAGCATTTTAGAGGTTATTGAGTGTTTGAGCAATTCTATAGACAAGAATGGTTTATGATAGAAGTGTAACACACTGAAAAAATACATGAAAAGGTGCTAATGCTGTCAAAGCAGAGTAAAAGTTAGGAAATAAACCGAAAAGTATAAAATATAAAGGACACACTGTAAACTTGACTCTCTTTGAACGGTGTGTAATGATTCAAAGCCGGAAAGATAACACAGATAGTTATTCACTAAACTAACCACGCACCTGTAGTGTGGTGGCACTAAAAACTAAAATAATAAAAGCTGCTATTCTGCTCTTGAGTCTCAAAGCCACTGAGTCCTTCTATAAGTGCCTACAGAGCACAAACATAACAGTGTGTCCAAAAATGGAACAAACCAACCTGATGAAATCAGACTGTGATCAGTCTCTGTCACATGACTCATTCATGTCAGATAGCCGTCATGCAAAACCCTTTACATGGAGACAGTGGTGTAAGGTAGTTACCATGGGTAATAGTGTGCGCTTGAAACTGGTTATACGGCACACACACTCATCACTGGTAACTGTTTATACAAAATCCAAAGGAATCTAATTTAGAGAGATTTGCTACTTTGTCTTCCTGTTCATTTCTCTCTTGTCCTTTCTTACAGATGCTTTTAGGTTTAAAATGCATGACTGCTCATTGAACCCAAAGATGGGTTTGCATTTTCACAGGACATACCCTTTTTAATTTAATGTGAGTTCTTCTTTGAACACAGTTGTAGTACTGAAATGGCAATCTGAATCATTCACATTCATTAGCACTTCTGGTTCCCTCTTCTCAAAGTCAGTGTTTTTTTTTCAATGGTTTTTTGGTAAGATGTCTAAAATAAAGTCTGTGGTTAACACAAGCTAAAGAAACTTTCATGTTTTGTTCTACCACATAAAATATGTCAGTAAATACCCCACTGTGAATTTTGAAGCTTTTATGCATCTTTATGTGTCCCTTGCTGCAGGTTTGCTGCAAGCTGGAGTTGCGCCCATATTTATGAAGGTATTAAAATAATAACATGGAAATCACATTCTCACTCTGACTTTATCACATATCAACATTTGGTTGCTGACATTCTGGAACGCGGTGTCAACTTCAGCCTGTTACATGTAGTATTGTCTGTTTTAAAAATACACCTTCACAGGAGATGTAAAGTTTGCAGTCTCTTTCAAAATAAACACACTATGTCGGTACAACACTGCAAATTGACTTTTTTTTTTCCTTCAACAACAAATGCACAGGGTTACATTTTGCCAACACACACGGTTGGGTCTAGGAAAAAAGAACAGGTTTGGCTTAACAATCACACAGGAAGCTGGCCTCCTGGGTGAAAGTCGGTGGGTGTTGGACACATCCACCACCCCTCCTACCTATACTACTCAGACTTTTGCCCCCCAAAGTTTTGTTGTTTTCCCGCATCATTCCGCTCAATGCCGCCGGGCGCTGTTATACAATAACAGTGACCAGTCGCATATCATGCCGATGTGAAAGGATGGCTTTTTTCATCTGTGTCTGATTCCGGAAGTCAAGCGCTGGTTTTTGATGACTTGGGAGTGAGATCAGGTTGACACTGAGGGCTCTAGTTTCGCAGACCGGGGGCGGCAGAGGCGCAGCGCACCTGCGCTTCGCCAACTGGGTGTGGCCAGGCGGATTTTGTAAGTTTGGCACACCGTGCGCCTGGCGCAGCTACTCCTTTTTCCCACCTCCGTCCCTCCTACCGGCGCAAGTCGGAAAGAGGGAGGAGAGAAGGCGTGGAGTGGGTTTTACACACATCACACCAATCAAAGCCCCAATCAGAGCCCCTCTCCTCGCCCTTAAATGCGCCGCGCGAAGGCGTAATGAGAGTTTACTCAATTCACCATGGCGGAAGAGAGCAGCAGCGTCAGATGGCCAAACTTCTCCCAGGAGGAAACTGAAGTTTTGGTCCGGGAGGTCCAAGCTCGCAGTGTCCGAATATACGGAACTGCGAGCAGACCTCCACAGGCTGATGATGCAAAGGTAGCCTGGGAGGAGGTCACCACAATTGTGTTGCGTTTCTCTCGTGCGCACGCGCGTTCTCTCTTTCTCTCTCGCAGTCTCACTCGGTTTCTTTTCTTTTGACTTTTCTAAGATGGCAGTTGCTGAATATATACTCCCTATCTGATGCTGTGGCTGTTTGTGGTTGGCTGAGAGGGATGTGAACTCATTAGTTTGCAACTGTGTTAATCAAATCAGGTTGGGTTTCCATTACGCGTGCCAAACGTGCCAAACGGTGCCAATCCCCTTTGATCTGACATCAGATGTGACGGGACAGTCGATATAGAGATACATTTATGTGCTGATTGCAGATAGTTGCATTGAATAGTGGTTTTTTGGGTATTTATTGCATTGTTAACGTGCCTGATATTCTGGAAACCTGCCTGTGAGGTTTTGGTGACGTGTGCACACTGTCCGCCGGTCAGCCAAACTTCGGCTTACACCGCCTGCGCTCCACCTGCGCTGACAGTAGACGTGGTTTCAGTTGGCGAGCTTTTAGCACACCTTCGGCGAAGCCTTTTGGCCGAAACTGTCACTGTGCCAAGCTGGATCTGTCGATACCTCCTCCTGCTGCGCCGCCACACTCATCTCAACGCACCTTGGTCTGCCAAACTACCAAACTGAGCGCGCCTCGGGTTGCGCTGCTCGAAACTAGCTCTGTGCGGGGTTCGCCACCCTGCGCCACCCTGCTCTGTGCCGGGAAACTAGAGCCCTGGGCCTCCGTAATTTGAACCAAGACAGCAGTCTCTTTATTGCCTCACACTTTCTTAGTGGTAACACATTAGCTTCACAAACACATGTATATGCGACCCAAAAAGATAATTCAATATTTGGGCCAGTAAAAATATGCTTGGCTAGTGGATTTCCTCATCTACCAGCCCTCTTGGCCACTGAAACAAAAAGTTAGTCTCTGATGACTGTTGTGACTTTGACCAGTACAATGCTGCATTTTTTTGACTGTCTGTCTTTGTTTGCCTTGTTTTAATGCTTTATGCCCTTCAGTTGACCTATACCACACACCTGATGTGATTCGATTCAACACCAACTATTCCACCATGAGTTTTAAAAGGGAGTAGAGTGTGATGACCCCTCTGCTCCACTAGGTGTCCCTTTTTTTCCTCGCTGTGCTTTCTGTTTCAGGATGCAGCTCAAGGCAGAAGGTCATCATTAGCCACACCTGGGACAGTGTGTTTCATGATATAAAGTTCACCACCTTTCATCAGACTTTCTCTTCCCTCACGGTGCAGCTGCTATTCTTTTGCTTTGTCTACAGACATTTCCACACAACCATACATGACTGATTACCGACTTTCATGTTTATTTTGTTATTTATAATTATTTTGTAAATAAATAAGCTTTTAACTTTTAGTAAACTTGTCTCATCTCCCATCCTTGTTGCAGTCTAAGAGTTGTAACACGATAAAAATAAAGGTATTTATGAGTGATTAGCTGAATTGCCATTAAGGCATGGTAGGTTAAACTTTAAGCTATTCCCACTTTGAATATGCACTATTGTATATTTCGTCAGCTTGGAATCAATCAGGTTCTATCTGACATTTGAGTTTTTCATGTATACTTATTATGTCATAACTTGTTAATATTCTGCACTGTGTTTTTTTAAAATAAGTTTTATGCATTTTTGGACTTTGTATTTAGAAAACAAAAAAGGTTTTATCTCCAAAATTAAACTCTACTTTGGTTTATAAGGTTCTATCTATGAGCCAATCAGTACTGAGAAAGCACACAAGACAAGCAATCAGGTTTCCCCTCTTTGTTATGTGTCATAAATGAAAGCCCTACCCTCTGGTCTCCATTTGTTAGCTAGCCTTGTGTTTGCATTAGGGACCAGCCATGTCTGGTACGAGGTAGCTAACAGAGCTGCTCATTCAGCTCTGTCCCAACCCAACAGCATTACTGTAGAAACATCATGTCTTATGAGTGATGTCAGGTTTGGTAATGTTGATTTTTTTTAAGAAAGAAAAAAGAAGAGAAAAATTTAAAATGAACCAGGGACCGGGGTTAGCCATTGTGTTTCCGCAGCTATGTCATCCTGCCACTGAGATGGTGTTAACAGCAGTAATCTCGACTGAGTGCCACCACTAGCTAGCTCCCGGCTATCCTGACTGATGCACAGTGCAGAACATCTAAAGCTAACGTAAGCTAACCAGTGAAGTGAGGGTAGGGCAGTGGGCAATTTCTTTTCATGTTAACACAGCTAGCAAGCTGTCAGCAGAGCCAACCGGAAATAAAATAAAAAGCAAAATATTTATGGCACTTCACAAAAACATTCTCTATCTCTGTCCACCTTTAAATAGACAGAGCTTTGAAAAGCAGTACCAAAGCTCACTCAGTCAATGGAGCACCAGACCAAAAGAAAAAGCTGTCATTTCACGCCATTTTACATTTTTTTTTCTTTTTTTTCTTTCTTAAAAAAAAAAACAAAAAAAAAACGAAATAACCGAACATGACATTACTCATACAGAGACTATGTAGAATATCCTTATACTTTACCTGTCCCACTTTCTGTGCAGTACAGTCCTGGTAGATGTATTACATTAGCTGTTTGCTATCTGACCCAAAGAAAACTTCTACCAATGGTTCCTGGAATAATGTGTTTAATAACCAACCTCATACCTTAAATTAATTTCTCTACACTGGACGCAATATTCACCACTGAACTTCACTTAACCTGCAATGTTTTTTATCATAAGAAAAATAAGATTTGTTCTACAACAAGAAATGTCTTAAAAACATAATAGAAAGCATGAAATTAAACTTTCTCATACATGTAGATAATTTTGCTATAAAACAAATTACAAGTAAACTGTTTGTGATCCATAAAAAAACATTGCTTCTTTTCATGTTTTACAAGACAGAACCTTATAATTCCAAGCAGAAAGTGAGTTGTTACTATTATAAGGTTCTGTCTACATTCGACCCCTCCCTAAAAACCCCATTTACAAAAGTGGCAGGATTTTGATATTTCACATTTCCGATAACTTAAGGTTGTGTGTCATTTTCGTGGATGAGAGAGACTTGTTCCACATAAAATTTTTGCTATTTGGAATGCAAAAACGTTTTAGCTTAATATCTTAAAACCACTCAGACTTTAATTATTAGGCAGAATAGAACAGTCGGGTCAAGACATTTTATTTCCTGTGTTCATGAAAACAGAAATAAACATACATTCAGGATAAGTGTTGAATCTAAATGCTTAAATTTGTTTTGTATCCTAGGGGATCCTTCAGCTTGGTGAGAGAAGAGTAAGGTTAGGGCTGAGTTGTTCGGTGGAGAGTGTTTGCTTTTCTGATTCAAGTGTTGAGTAAATGTGACAGTCTTTACTGGTTGGAGTAAAAGCTAACTGCAACAAGCTAGACAACAACACTGCCCGTTGGACTACAAACAAAGTTAACTCCTGCTAAATTAGTTGAGACCATTCCTTTGTGCCATACATCAGTTCTGCAAATCCTGTGTCAATCTGTATCCATGTGGACAAAGCAAACCAAGTCAAAGCTTTAACACAGAGGCTAATATAGAATTCATTAGATGCTGGAAGAAAAACAAAACAAATCCTTCCTTAAGTTTGTTTGTTTAAAAAGTAGCTGTCAGCAGTTAGCAGCTTACTCGAAGAAAAACAGCAGGACCTCAGGAGCCGGAAATGTCTACAAACTGGGCATACAATGAGGTCCAGGAGTTCCTTACCTTCCAAGAAGAGGATGAGATCAGCCACCATACTGTATAACAGGGACGGTAAATGATTGTTAATGCTATGTCAATATCACTGTTACTGTTCAGGCTATTCTGACAATTTTTTGGTGTCTTTTGTGCAATCACATGACAAATGCACTGATGGCAGTAAACAAAGAAGCAGTCCTGAGCACTTGTGAGGAGGCAGTTTAAGGTGGTTGATGGGTCACAAAAAGCTAGTCTTTCACCCGTAACTTTTCCCTGAAGTCGAGTGTTCGGATCTGTGTGAACTTTGAATCATTTTAAGGTGTGTCCTCACTGTATTTCTTTTCCTAAACTTAACCTCTGTAACTTTTATTGCCTATACCTAACCTGCTTAACTTTATGCTGATTACATAACTGTATGTTAAGGATGTAACGTTATTCATGGGGCACAAATTTGTAGGATATCATACATACAAACTGTTGTGCATGCATTTTTTTATAGGATATCATACAAACCATTCAATGAGAATGCATTGTATTGTTATAAAGCACTGCTGACGCGTCCATTATATATCGGACTAAGAGCTGAAGCTGTTGTAACATGCTATGCCCGTCATACCTCTTTTGTTACCACAATACTGACATGCTGTCTAAAATGACACCCTGGAGAAGACTGATGCCGTGGTTTGGCTCTGTGTAAAAATGCAACAGAGACATAAAAAAGGGACTTTCTAGTGGCCCTGTAGCACCATTTCTGTGTAAAAGCGCTGGAGTTGTGTTCACAGCTTGTTTCAGTTGCCCCTTAGTGGCAAAAACACCAGTTAATGCAGGTTTGACTACTGGAGAACTGTGCTTGAGTCCATGTACTTAATGAGAATATGTATACTGTCAGCTGATGGAGAAACAACAACAGCAAATTTTGTTTGATCATAACATCTGTTTTCTACAGGTGTTGGCATTCTTTTAATTTTTGGAAAGTTGTTTGTTGATGCAGCTCTCCAAAATATAGCACCTGTTTTTTTGGATTTTCCCTTAATTAAGGAGCAACTAGCACTGGGTATTTAATCTCACATTGCTCTTTTTTGATTGCGGAACATCAAGACAACCTTTTCAAATAAAGGTGATCAATTGAATTAGCCCTCCGCTTTTGATTCAGTGGCCACTGTTATGAATTGTGGCTTGTGTGTGTGTGTGTCATTGACAGTGATGTGAAATGAGCATTGTGTATACAGAAGGTTGCATGTTTGTATGTGTATTGGTGTGTGGATGATATTGCATGCAATGTACGAAATGAGGTGTGTGTGTTTGTGTGTAAGTGTGCGTATTAAATGGGATTTGTTACACTGTAATAACCAGTAACCAGCGAAGTGAAAAAGAAAAGGCTCTCAACATTGATCACTGCCAAGGATTCCCCTCGGAATCAAGAATCAAGTGTGTGTGAATGTGTGTATTTTGTGTGTGTGTACGATGCGGGGAGATATGGCCAAAGTTAATTATCAGAGAAAGCATTTTGCAAATGTGTGTGGGTAGGTGGGTGGGGGGTGTTATTGCAGCCAATGAAGTGGAGAGTTGGGTGCAGATTTGTATTCAGAAGCTGTGCTGTTGGTCGCTGCGCCTGCTTTCCTCTTCAGCACACACAGACCAAACCATTAACACGTACACACATATACAAAATGCTCATGAGCACACAAAACTGCTTTGTGTTCACTTATGAAAATCACTACTTCATTAAGAGTGGCTGATCCCCTCACTGTTACAGAGATCTTGCAGAAGATGGAGGCAGGAATCAGATCAGAACATCTGGTTGGTTATTTAAATTAGAGCGAGGGTCCTTCTGTTAGCCCGCATCAGCCCTTTCCTCTCTTGGCAGTAGCTACAGTCAAAGTGTTGATCAGTCTTAATGACTGTCTGAACTAGGGATGTACCCAAATCTGAATTTGTTATTCTGGAAAGCACACATAGTTTGATGGAAACAGATATTCATTCTATCTTAAGTTGCTTGTTATTTTTTAGGGGGGGAAAGCCAAGACTGATGTGTCTTTCATCAAACTGATTCATATCATTGTTGACTGCCGCAAGGAAAAAATCCCCTTTCTTTTTCCAACACAAGACTTTGATTTCCCTAACTGGCTGTTTCATTTACTACACATTGTTGAAATGCGATCACTATTCTGTAGTGACCTACACTGAGTCAGCACACAGCAGGCGGCATCCTGGCAACTGACCATTCTGGGCTATCACTTTAATATTAAGAAGGAGGTGGCGTGTGTTGGGATAACAAGACAAAAGCCTGGTGTGGCAGCTCGATTTCTTTAAAATCTCCTCAAATTATAAATCAAAATTAAGTTTACAATTGTTAGTTTTTGGCTGTATGTGGTAAAGTTAATGTTAATTGAATGGCATGGACACTGCCAGCTGTCTCTCTGTCAGCTCTGCTAAATGTGTGCTATATTTAGGCTCCTATGACTATTTTGCAAGTGTTGGTGGTGCCTTTGTGATTGGCGTTGGACGGTGGTGGCTCATCAGGATGAGGAAATCAACTCACCAGTCTGTAAACTCTCCTCCTTCCGATTTCTAGCTAGGTAGCTGTTAGCTAGCCAGGTCTAGGTCCTGCTAGCCATACTACAGTTGTTGGGAAAAAAACTGGTTGACCTCCATACTGCATCAGTTTACAATGGGATATCAGGAACTGTAATATCTTTTGAATCACTGAAACTTGGTTAAATCCTGCACAGCACCATTCAACCAGGTGACTCTGTCTATATGCTGATCAAACAGAGAGGACTCTGATGAGAGAGGGAGAGGAGGTGTGTGTACGGTGAATAAGGACTGCGGTAACATGGGAATGTGAGGTGCTGTCCTGTTCCTGCTGTGGATCACTGCATCTGTACAGAAACGACTGCAGAGTGGCTTGGAGCTCTGAGTGTGTGGAAAGTTAAATCACGCCACAACCAGAAACCATGGATTACTAGAACCATCTGGAAACATGGACAATTATGAGCCAGCAGCCAACAATGTACGATGACATAAAAAAGGACTAAATGACACTGCTCAAGTTAAAGGAGCTGATGAGGTTGCATTATACTAGAGTTTTATCTTGTATAATTCCATGTGACAAATTAAAAATTTACTACATTTAAAAAAACGTTTTACCTTTAGTTTCAGATGACATTTGTATCATATCCTACAAATTATTCCCCCACAAATAACATTACATCATTAACGTAAAGTTATGTAATTAATGTAAAGTAGCAAAGGTAAGATTTTGGCAAAAAAAATGTCTGTGGTTATGTTTAGGAAAAGAAGGCATACCTTAAAATCTGTCAAAGTTCACTCAAAGATAACATGGTTCCAAATACATGAATCCTGGGAAATGTCCTGCTTTTTGTGACCCATCCACCGCCCCAACATGCCTCCTACCTGGACTGCTCGGGACCACTTTCTTCTTTACTACTGTTGCTGCATTGGTCACGTGATCACAACCAAAATACATGGCTTTTTTACAAATTACTAGCTAATCATCATGTAGGACATGATGTAGAAAAAAGTATGAACAGTGCATGAGAACAGCCTGCTGTGCTGGTTTAGTTGATTTTTTAATCTGCATCCACTAACACCATACCAGATGGAAATTAAAAGAGCTGGGAGATTAATGTGGCATTAGAAAATAAAAGAACCCTGAAATAAGTAAAACTAGTCATTTGAAAAATGGCCTTTTTTCAACAAAATATATATACACTGAACAAAAATATAAATGCAACACTTTTGTTTTTGTTCCTATTTTTCATGAGCTGAACTCAAAGATCTAAAACATTTTCTATACACACAAAAGACCATTTCCCTCAAATATTGTTCACAAATCTGTCTAAATCTGTGTTAGTGAGCACTTCTCCTTTGCCGAGATAATCCATCCCACCTCACAGGTGTGGCATATCAAGATGCTGATTAGACAGCATGATCATTGCACAGGTGTGCCTTAGGCTGGCCACAATAAAAGGCCACTCTAAAATGTTCAGTTTTATCACACAGCACAATGCCACAGATGTCACAAGTTTTGAGGGAGCGTGCAATTGGCATGCTGACTGCAGGAATGTCCACCAGAGCTGTTGCCCGTGAATTGAATGTTCATTTCTCTACCACAAGCCATCTCCAAAGGCGTTTCAGACAATTTGGCAGTACATCCAACCGGCCTCACAACCGCAGATCATGTGTAACCACACCAGCCCAGGACCTCCACATCCAGCATGTTCACCTCCAAGATCGTCTGAGACCAGCCACCCAGACAGCTGCAACAATTTGTTTGCATAACCAAAGAATTTCTGCACAAACTGTCAGAAACCGTCTCAGGGAAGCTCATCTGCATGCTCGTCATCCTCATCGGGGTCTCGACCTGACTGCAGTTCGTCATCGTAACCGACTTGAGTGGGCAAATGCTCACATTCGATGGCGTCTGGCACGTTGGAGAGGTGTTCTCTTCATGGATGATTCCCGGTTTTCACTGTTCAGGGCAGATGGCAGACAGTGTGTGTGGCGTCGTGTGGGTGAGCAGTTTACTGATGTCAACGTTGTGGATTGAGTGGCCCATGGTGGCGGTGGGGTTATGGTATGGGCAGACGTATGTTATGGACAGCGAACACAGGTGCATTTAATTGATGGCATTTTGAATGCACAGAGATACTGTGACGAGATCCTGAGGCCCATTGTTGTGCCATTCATCCACGAACCATCACTTCATGTTGCAGCATGATAATGCACGGCCCCATGTTGCAAGGATCTGTACACAATTCCTGGAAGCTGAAAACATCCCAGTTCTTGCATGGCCAGCATACTCACTGGACATGTCATCCATTGAGCATGTTTGGGATGCTCTGGATCGGCGTATACGGCAGCGTGTTCCAGTTCCTGCCAATATCCAGCAACTTCGCACAGCCATTGAAGAGGAGTGGACCAACATTCCACAGGCCACAATCACCAACCTGATCAACTCTATGCGAAGGAGATGTGTTGCACTGTATGAGGCAAATGGTGGTCACACCAGATAGTGACTGGTTTTCTGCCCCCCCACACACCCCCAATGAAGCAAAACTGAACATTTTAGAGTGGCCTTTTATTGTGGCCAGCCTAAGGCACACCTGTGCAATAATCATGCTGTCTAATCAGCATCTTGATATGCCACACCTGTGAGGTGGGATGGATTATCTCGGCAAAGGAGAAGTGCTCACTAACACAGATTTAGACAGATTTGTGAACAGTATTTGAGGGAAATGGTCTTTTGTGTATATAGAAAATTCAGTTCAGCTCATGAAAAATGGGAACAAAAACAAAAGTGTTGCATTTATATTTTTGTTCAGTGTATATATACAGTACAGGCCAAAGGTTTGGACACAGCTTCTCATTCAATGCGTTTTCTTTATTTTCATGACTATTTACATTGTAGATTCTCACTGAAGGCATCAAAACTATGAATGAACACATGTGGAGTTATGTACTTAACAAAAAAAGGTGAAATGACTGAAAACATATTTTATATTCTAGTTTCTTCAAAATAGCCACCCTTTGCTCTGATTACTGCTTTGCACACTCTTGGCATTCTCTCGATGAGCTTCAAGAGGTAGTCACCTGAAATGGTTTTCCAACAGTCTTGAAGGAGTTCCCAGAGGTGTTTAGCACTTGTTGGCCCCTTTGCCTTCACTCTGCGGTCCAGCTCACCCCAAACCATCTCGATTGGGTTCAGGTCCGGTGACTGTGGAGGCCAGGTCATCTGCCGCAGCACTCCATCACTCTCCTTCTTGGTCAAATAGCCCTTACACAGCCTGGAGGTGTGTTTGGGGTCATTGTCCTGTTGAAAAATAAATGATCGTCCAACTAAACGCAAACCGGATGGGATGGCATGTCGCTGCAGGATGCTGTGGTAGCCATGCTGGTTCAGTGTGCCTTCAATTTTGAATAAATCCCCAACAGTGTCACCAGCAAAACACCCCCACACCATCACACCTCCTCCTCCATGCTTCACAGTGGGAACCAGGCATGTGGAATCCATCCATTCACCTTTTCTGCGTCTCACAAAGACACGGCAGTTGGAACCAAAGATCTCAAATTTGGACTCATCAGACCAAAGCACAGATTTCCACTGGTCTAATGTCCATTCCTTGTGTTTCTTGGCCCAAACAAATCTCTTCTGCTTGTTGCCTCTCCTTAGCAGTGGTTTCCTAGCAGCTATTTGACCATGAAGGCCTGATTCGCGCAGTCTCCTCTTAACAGTTGTTCTAGAGATGGGTCTGCTGCTAGAACTCTGTGTGGCATTCATCTGTCTCTGATCTGAGCTGCTGTTAACTTGCAATTTCTGAGGCTGATGACTCGGATGAACTTATCCTCAGAAGCAGAGGTGACTCTTGGTCTTCCTTTCCTGGTCGGTCCTCATGTGTGCCAGTTTGTAGCGCTTGATGGTTTTTGCGACTCCACTTGGGGACACATTTGAAGTTTTTGCAATTTTCCGGACTGACTGACCTTCATTTCTTAAAGTAATGATGGCCACTCGTTTTTCTTTAGTTAGCTGATTGGTTCTTGCCATAATATGAATTTTAACAGTTGTCCAATAGGGCTGTCGGCTGTGTATTAACCTGACTTCTGCACAACACAACTGATGGTCCCAACCCCATTGATAAAGCAAGAAATTCCACTAATTAACCCTGATAAGGCACACCTGTGAAGTGGAAACCATTTCAGGTGACAACCTCTTGAAGCTCATCGAGAGAATGCCAAGAGTGTGCAAAGCAGTAATCAGAGCAAAGGGTGGCTATTTTGAAGAAACTAGAATATAAAACATGTTTTCAGTTATTTCACCTTTTTTTGTTAAGTACATAACTCCACATGTGTTCATTCATAGTTTTGATGCCTTCAGTGAGAATCTACAATGTAAATAGTCATGAAAATAAAGAAAACGCATTGAATGAGAAGGTGTGTCCAAACTTTTGGCCTGTACTGTATATATATATATATATATATATATATATATGTATATATATATATATATATTTATTGGTCTAAAATTAAAACCATAATAGATAGAGCATTCATTCTTTTCACAGTAGGAAGCTAAGGCTTCTGTCTTCCGTATCATCACGTTCTTGTCTTATGTTACCTTACTGCGCAATGAAAACTTAGTATTTTGCCATAATTGCACCCAAAAACCAGAATAGCTAGAACATTCATTCTTTTGCAGCAAAAAGCTAAGAATTATATCTTCCCCATTATCACATTGTACACTTGCAACAACTTTACTCTGCTACATTACTTGTGGTGTAAAAATGGGGTTTAGTGTGTGTTTTATCAGTCAGTGTACTAATTAATTAATTGACTTACTGCTTCAACCCTTAAATCAAGTCATGAAAATATTTAGGAATGGACTTCTGGGCAAGTACATGCGAGATATGCTGCTGTGAAAACGTTCTCTGACATACCCCCCTAAAATTAGTTTTATGGATCTGCCGATTTGCCATTTGGATGAAGGTGGAATGAGCTTGCATTCAGGTGCAGTCACTCAGGAGGTAAAAGTTAAAGAGAAAAAGGACAAACACAAACAACAGCAAACAATCACAATGATGAGTGTGGAGGAATCGGCCAGAAACAGCCTGGAAAGTCTGGTACTGAGTGTAAAAAGGGATTACTACGGTACAAATTAAAGGGGAAGTTCCGTTTTTAACAACCTGGACCTTATTTCTGGCATTAAATACGGTTGTTTACTCACCCAGATAAATTTGGTGTCATTTGGAGTCCTTCGGAAGATATTTAGATCCGCGAGAGATCTGTGTTATTTAGAGCCTCATTGTCGGTGCCCCGATCATTCCCACTATATGGATGTACGCGGCTCTCGCGGATCTAAATATCTTCCAAAGGACTCCAAATGATACCAAACTTTTCTGGGTGAGTAAACAACCGTATTTAATGCCAGAAATAAGGTCCAGGTTGTAAAAAATGGAACTTTCCCTTTAAGGACTTTCGGTCGGGATTTCATCAACGCTCTGTATTTCTCTCACCTGACTGTCAATTTTGAGAACTCTTCTTTTGTTTCATCAAACAGCGCTTAACAGCACAAACAAAAATATTTGGGCTGTTGAACAAAGAGTAAATAAGCCGGAGGAGAATGAGATGGTAAATGCACTAACTCACCTGCTGCAGCAAGAAAAAAACCTGGCTGAAAAAATTGAGTATTGGAAAACAAATCTAGACAGGACAACATCAGGATCTACTGGGTGAAGGAGGAGGTGGAAGGAGGCGACATGGTTAAGTTTCTAAAGACACTCATATCAGAGAAGCTGGAGACACCAGCGGAACAACTTGACATTGTGACCGCACACTGAAATAAGTGTAGGCTCAATTGTAGTCAGATTTCTGACATGGGACACTCGCCAAAGAGTTCTCCGGGCAGCATGGGCCAAGAAAGTAATAATGCATGAAGGCAGTTGGACTTACTTTGACTAGGACTATTCTTCTAAATAGTGGGGCGGCATAGCTCAATATTTTTCTAGAATTGTTCAATTTTGTGATAAAAGCACCAACTGGGGGCATTTGGGGCATCAGAAAGTCGCCCCCTGGTGTCCAGAGCAGGCAGTTGAATCCTACCTGCCCATGGACCCGTCCCGTTAATTGGATCCACTCCAAAATGTAATGGCTTCTAAGTTGGACCATGCTATATGTCTCCACCAAGTTTTGTGAAAATCGGTTGGACAACAATTTTCACGTAATCCTCATCCAAAAAATGAATGGAAGTGAATGGGCAGCCATGTGTGGGCGGCCCGTGGACACACCCCCTGAGTTGTATCAACACCAAAATTTAATGTATTCTAAGTTGGCATGTGTTACATCCCTCCACCGAATTTTGTGAAAATCAGTCAGGCAGTTTTCTGCTAACAAACTAATAAATTAGGCTGCATAACTAAAAAATTGCTCATATTTGTGATAAAAGCGCCCAATTTGGTACATTTACAGCTTAATATACTGGAATAGAACACTTTGGTCCCCCCCCCCCAAAGCTGCTGTTACCATGTTTTCAGCACCACAAATATAATTTAGAGACCAGTTCAAGTGAAAAATATATTTCATTCGGAACAGGCAAGAGCTTTCGTTATCTTGCAGCCCACCAAATGGCTGCATGTCTCGGACCACAGATGTCACGTGCCCTTCCAATGTTCCATGCTTTGACAGGCTGTGACACTGTATCCAGCTTTGCTGGACATGGAAAGAAGGCAGCATGGCCAACATGGAAGTCACTGCCAGAACTGACAGATGCACTACTGACGCTTGCAAGTGGACCAAAGGAGAAAATATTGAGTATAAATTCTCACATATTTTTATTTTAAACTGGTGGCTTAATGCATGAGACTCACTTAAGCATTTCAGTTCGTTCACTCTCTCCTGTGGCTCTCTGCCTCTTACAGGAACACACACACAAAAATATACAAACATGATATACAGTATCACACACACTCCTTCACCCATCGAGATCACTTTCTCCTGGGCAATAGAGTGTAAACAGGAGTAGTGTGTGTTTTTGTATCTGCAGGGCTCCACACTGTGACGATTAAGTCACATTTTGCGACCATGGAGCACCAGTGCAAGCTTGGAAATATTATGAATATGTAAACTGGATAGCTGTTAGTTTGTTTCCAGCTCACAGTGAATAAATCTTAACGTTTCACTGCACTGCTGTAACAGTTTAACTTTCTGCTGTGGCATGAGATTTTGTATCTGTAGGGCTGTAAGACCATGACAGTTTAGGTGTATTTTGCAACTATGGAACACCAGTGACACATGGAAATATTATTAATATATAATTGGGAGAGCTGTTAGTTTTTTTTCCAGTTCACAGTGGATACATCCTCATGTGTCACTGCACTGCTGTAACAGTTAAACTTTTTGCTAATGTTCAACATCTGACTGTTGACCAAAACCTATGAGAACATCAACACTTCAAAGTAAAACCAGTGATTCCACTTTGTTTTTTTAATTATAACAAAATTTAATTTAACTTTATCATAACAGCTTTTCCTTTAACTTTTTTAGACCTTAAAATATAAAAAAATGTATCTTGTAATGCCATACAGCCTAAAAATATCTGTTATTTTTAAGTCATACTATCAGCCGTAATTTCATTATAGATATATTTGTGTCAAAATGCACTTTTCAGATGTTTGTTTTTTGTGACATTTGTTTTATGTAACCATTTACTTCCAATTATCTCCTGTGATCTGACTTACAGTATATTTACTTGCCAAAGTTGGAG
The DNA here is from genome assembly GCF_011397635.1 of Epinephelus fuscoguttatus. Taxonomy (NCBI): domain Eukaryota; kingdom Metazoa; phylum Chordata; class Actinopteri; order Perciformes; family Serranidae; genus Epinephelus; species Epinephelus fuscoguttatus. The sequence goes on from NC_064761.1 coordinate 3,775,939, forward strand.
CCGCTTTTGTGCTTGCTAGCTTGAAAGGCAGAAGGGCAGGGGACTGACTAAAAGTGTTTCATGTATATATTGACATGATTTATTAATGAATAATCTGAGTAATTCATTTAATACTGAATCATTTTGTTTACAAAAACGATGAAAACTTTTTTTGCAACTACCTTTTCTCCACGATGAAAATTAAATAGTTGTTCAGTATCAAGATCTATTTGCTAAGACGAAATCTATGTTACATCTTCAATGACGAGTGAGAGTCGTGACAAAAATATTCGTCGTTGACTATCACACATGATGGCCGAGAACGGCCATGTCCGTAATTATCTTCAAATGCTGCATGAGCAACAGGCTGGCAAACTCCAGCAAATAGTCTCAAAAACACTTACTCTGGCGCAGCATCAGCTGTTGGTGTAAGTTGTGAGTTATAATTCAGCAATAAATAAGCAGCCGTGTGTGTCTGACTGTGGGTAGTGAGCTGTTGAATGGATTTGTGGGGCTCTAGTTTCCCGGCGTGGTGCAGGGTGGCGAACCCCGTGCAGAGCTAGTTTCGAGCAGTGCAACCTGAGGCGTGCTCAGTTTGGTAGTTTGGCAGACCAAGGTGCGCTGAGATGGGTATGGCAGCGCAGCAGGGGGAGGTGTCGACAGATCCAGCTTGGCGCAGTGACAGTTTCGTGCCAAAAGGCTTCGCTGAAGGTGCGCTAAAAGCTCGCCAACTGAAACCACGTCTACTGTCAGCGCAGGGGGAGCGCAGCTGGTGTAAGCCAAAGTTTGGCTGACCGGCGGACAGTGTGCATCCATCACCAAAACCTCACAGGCAGGTCTCCAGAATATCAGGCACATTAACGATGCAATAAATACCCAAAAAAACACTATTCAATGCAACTATCTGCAATCAGCACATAAATGTATCTCTATATTGACTGTCCCGTCACATCTGATGTCAGATCAAAGGGGACTGGCACCGTTTGGCACATTTGGCACGCGTAATGGAAACCCAACCTGATTTGATTAACACAGCTGCAAACTAATGAGTTCACATCCCTCTCAGCCAACCACAAACAGCCACAGCATCAGATAGGGAGTATATATTCAGCATCTGTCATCTTAGAAAAGTCAAAAGAAAAGAAACAGAGTGAGACTGCGAGAGAGAAAGAGAGAGCGCGCGCTCACGAGAGAAACGTAACATTGATTTACGATTGTGGTGATCTTCTCCCAGGCTACCTTTGCATCATCAGCCCGTGGAGGTCTGCTCGCAGTTCCATATATTCGGACACTGTGAGCTTGGACCTCCCAGACCAAAACATCAGTTTCCTCCTGGGAGAAGTTTGGCCGTCTGATGCTGCTGCTCTCTTCTGCCATGGCGAATTGAGTAAACTCTCATTACGCCTTCGCGTGGCTCATTTGATTGGTATGATGTGAATGGGCTGTATAAAAACCACTCCACGCCTTCTCTCCTCCCTCTTTCTGACTTGCGCCGGTAGGAGGGACGGAGGTGGGATAGAGGAGTAGCTGCGCCAGGGCGCACGGTGTGCCAAACTTTCAAAATCCGCCTGGCCACACCCAGTTGACAAAGCGCAGGTGCGCTGCGCCTCCGCCGCGCCCAGTCTGCTAAACTAGAGCCAGTGGAGTTTCTTAGTTGCAGCGGTGGCTGTCAGCAGTTAGCTCCGCTTGTTAGCTGCTGAACAGCAGTGGAGCAAGCAACCACCGGCCGCTGGACTTCACAGTTGATCCCCGCAGGACTCCACTCAGTCCAGACTTTGGAAGGTTTATGTGAGTCTGTGAGTGTAGCTGTGCTTTAAGTAAACTGTCTGAACTCAGATCAGTTTTCTCTGACAGCGATAAAAGTCTAGTTTTCATGACCAACTCTGTGAAACCTTCAGACTAACATGTTGCAGAATAAGAAAAAATGTAAGCTTTAATTGGTTTTCTGCTGTTTAAGAGTGAGACTGATAAATCAGAGTTCACAATGAACCTGGATACAAATCCTAGTTGTCTCAGAGTTATTTGTGGTGTCAGATATTTTGAGAGCATAAATAGAGCTCTTCAAATGAGCTTTTCAAATGATGATCAGTAAACTGCTGGAGAAATGACAGTTTGTAAGGGTATTATATATTATTTGTAACTGGAGAAAAAAAATGTCTAAATTAAGTTTTTTTTTACAACCCGTCACCTTGATTCTGATATCTTTTTCTTTTTTTTTGTGATCAATTTTTTATTTTATTTTATTTTCAGGTGGTTTGGTGAAAACAATGTGGTACAGCATAGTTGCAATATACACATACAATATATCCATTAAATCCATAAGTAAATCAATAAATCCATCAAGTTTACATGAAGTTTCAACATCTGTTGCCTTTATCTGTTGTTATCCACCTGAGCTTAAACCCTATGATCCGAAGCTGCTATCTGTCTCATTCTAAACCCAAAACCACATGTCCTAAGGTTAACACAGAATATAGTACAACAACAACAACAACAAAAATAATAGTAATAATACTATAATAAAAATAAATAAATAAAAATAGTAGAAAAATAAAATAAGCAGATGTACAAATTATAATAATCTCCTCCAGAAATATACAATATATACTTATTTTCTTCAAGAAACATGATTATGCATGTCATTCACTAAAACAAATATACATCATACAGGTACTACCAGTTGATATATCAGAGTAGAGCTTTAACTTTCTGAGCTGCAGATTTCAGATTTTGTATAATTTTAATTTTGCCCTTTGGGCACGCGCACTAGAAGTTTCTAATGTTAGTTATTCATAAAATAATAACTTCCACTGGTGTAAGCTGAGCACATGAGGAGGTTTATCAGCAATTTCTTTGCGGCAGTTAAACCTGCAAGCAGTATTTTTTTCTATATATAGTTACATTTAGAGATGTTTCATCATTTAAGAGTAATATATGTGGTAGACAGGGTATAGTTGTGTGAATTACACTTGAGAGAATGGTTGAAACTATTCCGATACCAGTGCTCTATTTGCTTTAATATTATTATCATTATTGTTGATTTTATATGAGGCTGTAATAAACTCCTCTCTACAGGCAAGTATGATATGTACATATGTATGCATGTATATATGTGTAATAAGGTCAGAAAAGGAGGTCAGAAAAGCAGGAAATCCTGTTAACAGGAAAAATCCCATCCTGAAAACAAATATGCAGCTGTAAGGGTTGTCAATATTTATTAAATTCCAAGACAGTGTTAAACTACTAGTGCAATATACACAAAAAAATACCTGTCATATTAATCTGAACAGCACAGATACAAATCAAGTAGACACTACTATGTAGTAGTGTTGTCACAGTACCAAAACTGGGACCCACGGTACAATACCAGTGAAAGTATCACGGTTCTGAGTATTATTACGATAACACAACGAAAATGAGGCAGATGTGCCTTTTGTCATTTATAAAAAGATAAATCTCTTTTTTATAATACATCAATGATATTTCAATAGAATAAATTATTTATTGACTTATTCATACTTCAAAAACAGCATCAATAAGTGATTAACATAGGGGGATCAAAATAAAATAAATAAATGAAATAAGAATCAACCAGCCACCCTCCTCCCCTGACAAGTAAAGAACGGTCCCTTAAGTGCAGTAAGGTTTGTGGAAATGTGAACAGCTCGTTTCTCCTCTGACACGTCACATACCTGTGTGCTGCTACGGCTTGGCTGTTCAGGTACTTTTGGGAAGTCATGACACCAGCGAAGACTTATTGGACCTGGAGCCGGACTTCTCCGTCGCTGGTAAGCCGTTATCTTGCGCCGCGGAGCGCTATGGCCGCCGTATTTGACCACCATATTCCTGTCTGTGACCCCCGTTGAACCCACAACTGGCAGGATTCGCCTTTAGTTTCTGCTGCTGGTTGAAATCTGTACTCACACAGCGTGCTCCTGAATGTTTTCTTTTGCTCGCACAAAACTATTTTTAGTCTCAAATGTGAGTAAAATGCTCACACCGTTGAGCTCTGTGGAAAACAAATCATTGTAGCACATATAAATAAATCTAACCTACAAGTAAAAATAAATAAATAATAACTTATGATAGGTTTCATTCACTACTACTGGCTTTACCTCAAGTGAATTTCTAATCTTTTGGGCTAAAGGTAAATAACAGTGCTGATGCTGGACACCCTTGCCGGGCCCCCCTTTCTATTGGAAAGGGTATGGAACCTTGCCTGGATGTAATAACTGTGGCAGATGGATTATGGTGCAGGGTTTTAAGCATACTAATAAAATTATCTCCAAAATCCATAGCCTTCAGGGTATACCACAGATATTGCCATTCAAGCCTATCAAAGGCTTTTTCAGCGTCTAAAGACAGCACTGCACACAGTGAGGATAAGTTGGAACCAATGTCGATGATATGTAATAGACGTCTTATATTATCTGATGCAAATCTCTGTTTAACAAAACCGGTTTGATCAAGATGAACCAGAGTTGGCAGTACTGTCTCTAGACGCTGAGCCAAGACCTTGGCATAAAGTTTAATATCCGCATTAAGAAGCGAAAGAGGGCAGAAATTGGCACACACGATAAAATCCTTACCTTTTTTTGTATGTGATAATTGTTGTGTTTATGTCTCTATTGAAGCATCCTACTTTGTTGGCCTGATGATACATTTCTAAAATGGATGGACCCAACTTGTCCCAGAACGTTGATTGATTCTGATTTCTTATACATGAATTAGTCTAACTGGATTAGTTCAAATATATATCTACATAACAGATAGACTTCCTAATATCACCTGTGACATGAGTTTTCTTAACTGGCTAAAATTGGAGGTATTGTTGAGCTTGCTAGCTTGTGAGGCAGGGGGCATGTGATTGGCTCAAAGGTGTTTCATATATACATATTTTTGGAATGTTTATTTAATATTAAACTGTTTGGGGCTCTATAGTAGGCTATATCAGTACTGTGTAGTGGGTGATCCCTTAAAGTTAAGCAGCATCTACTTGTGACCTCTCACCACAAGCTGCATGTCTATGAGCAAGAACTTCACATTTAGAGAGTGATGTTCCCTTTTCAGATTGTTTAAAATTGTTGTGAACTTTTAAGAAGTCGGAAAGTAAAAGTGTCAAGTATGTCACAAAAAATAATCAATGATTAGAAACATGACAGAAACATTAATGGGGAGGAAATGCCAAAGATTTTTTTTTTCTTATTTCTTGTCTTTTTAATCATTTTGTGATGCCTCAGATTTATCTTGCAAACTCTTTAAAGTGCTCTAGTTGCTTGTGAGGTCTGGTGTCTTGCGGTTGGGAACTCTTTCTCTTGTCCCACCATGGTGGTGTGGAATTAATGATTAACAGAGAATAAAAGTTAGCAATGTTCATGATGGGAAGAGGAGCACTGCTCTTCCAAAACAAACATGGCTTTTGAAGTTTGTAGTAGTGGCAGATGAAGACAAGTGGAAAACTGATGATAAAATCATATCCAGCATGTTTATCTTCTCCAACAAAAAAAAGAAAAGAAGATTCACTTTGAAACAAGAATCAAAGATTGTCAAGGGGGCAAGAGGGTACTTCATGTCTTAACCATATTTATACAAAGCCATCACAGTACAATACACTGGCACTGAATTGGTATAGATGCTCAAAGTATCATATAAAGTAGTTTTAATGGTCTTTAATCATTAGCAGCATCAGGATTTCTCAATATGAGAAATGTTTTTGATATAAATACAAGAAACCCAGGATAGCTTAGCTTGTTTTCTGACCGTCTAGAAGCTCTATTGAGCTCACCTGCTCTTATTTGCTGCGGGTCACTCTGTTTTTTAAAGGCAACAGTATGTCAAGGTAAAAGGAGAGTCTAAAATAGAACAATTAGTGTGCCGTGTGTGTGCTTTGACATTATGCTTTAGGCCACGAATGAAGTATGTTTGAGTGTGTGTGTGTTTGTGGGTATGTTGTATTGTGTGGACCTGGCCTTGCAGGAGATGAATCAAACACATCTGATCAAAAGAGAAGTGGAGTCAGCTGGTAGCCAAAAATAAGAATCACTTTATTTAAAAGTGACAGGAAAGGCGCAGGTGTAAGTATTGTGGAGGTTCTGCTGGGTCAGGGTGCCTCAGGGCTCAAACACAGGTCGGCTCTGCAGAGAGGGAGGAGACATGAGGGAGGGAGGTCTCAGTTTGATCCCAGAGCTGGGTCAGGTGTGACAGTACATGTTAGGACAAACATGTCTGTAAAGCATTAGATTGCTACCTACCTGCACTCGTGAAACAGAATGAATTAATCACCATGATGCTTAATTTTTTAACCTTACGACACTGTCGATGCCAGCTAAAGATAACATTTTTAAAAAATTTTTTTATGCACTTGCTTAAGAAATATGTATGTATTTTATAATTTGAGCCGATAAAATCAATAAATCCTAACCCTAACCCTAACCCATCCCTCCAGGATTTTGTGAATCTAAACAATTAATGCAAATTCAGCCAATCCCCGTGAATTCTGTGCAAACTCACAATTTTGTCCAATCACTGCAAGTTTACAGCAAATTTAACTATTTAAAATTGGTAAAACCTCTTTCATTGTTTAACTCTCTGGACAATGATTTGAAAGCTTGTAAAAATATATTTCAGTTCAAGAAGAGGTACAAAGGAAGATCATATGGAGCTTTATCCCTATCTTTATTCAAGAGAGTGGTCTATCAGTTTGAGAGCATTATTTGTTGATTTCACGTTCAAAAACCCTGCCCTCACACTCAAATAGCCTCTGCTTGCCCTTGGATCTACTCTGTTTCTGCTCAAACTGTGTGCTCGCACTCAGATACCATGTTGCTCGCACAGATTTCCTGCTCGAACTTCGGCTTTTCTCCTCGCGCTCAAACTGTTTCCGCTCACGAAATTTCTGCTCTCAGATTTCTGCCCTGCGCTTGGATTTTTTTTTGTGTAACCACCCTGTCAAAATCGACACCCGGTTAAAGAGTACCCACCCGGACGGGACGCTCTAAAACTAAAGCAAGCACGCCCACAAGGACGCAGGGATCATTTCATTGGTCAACAGTAAATCTGGCATTCTATCCACCTTATTTTTCATGGAAACACGGAGGCAAAACAAATCGTAGCCAGCTTCCATTTTTTTGTGCGACACTTCAGGTCCAGCACTCGGAGGGAATGGGAATCGCCTTGTTGTTTGCCTTGTTGAGTTTAGCTATATATATATATATATATATATATATGACATTTTTTATGTCACTATATCACCGTTTAGACTAATCTGATGTTTGTAAAGTATATAAACACAATGATTGAACAAACATTACTATTTCTGTGTGTACGTTACCATTAGCCATTAGCTGTTAGCGGTGTCTGTAATAACTCAATAAACGATCCGTGAAAAAAAATATTTTTTCCAGTAGATGTCTTAGTTACAACATGTTTGAGCTAACTGGAGTAGTTTCATGTCGTATCCGACAACGGGAGGCTTTTAACAGATGACGTCCTGATGTTTTGCTTTGCTGCTAGTGTTAGCTGTCCCTGTCAGCTGCAGCCACTGATGCTTTCTAGACATCATGATTTCCCAAAACTGAATAAATACCACACACAGCAACACAAAACTGCTTTGCTAGCTCAATCATGTTGTAACAGCTGGATGGTTGATGCGTACAAGCTGATTCGGGTGCTATCAGAGCCGATCCCGCATCACTATGGCTTAATGATCAACTCAGTCAATAAAAACAACCCATCCTGTGTTAGGAGTGTATGTCGCTGTAAAAAGATAGAAAAGCAGCGTACACCTCACATATTTATTTCTCACAGTTGCGCACACATTTGGCTGGCATGCAGAAGCACCGTCTGTGTGTCGAGGGTGCGAGCCACAGCTTCAGCTGCTCAGGTAGAGAGGCTTAGCCTGGTGAGTTTTTTCGCTGATTCGGTTCTGCAGGTTCTCTGCTGGTACACTGGAGACGGGGATCAAGCAGTTTGTCTCACTCGGGATAGATTGTGTTTTTTTGGTTCATAGTTTTTGATTGACGTGCGATTTATTCTCGTTTAGAGGGATACATTTCCGTTATAATGGAACCGTGGGCACGGTTATCTATATAAAATACACAGACTAACTAACTAACTAACTGATTGACTAACATAAACAACTGAAAATTGAAAAAAAAATTAGCTTGCACCGTTAGCCCCGGTAAGGGAAAGCATGAGGGAAAGCGGCTGACCGGAAGTCACGCACAAAAAAACGCAAGTAACCATTTACTTCCGTGTTTGAAAATAAGGTGGATTGGTTGGGGGATTTTGACAGGGCTGTTACACAAAAAAAAAATCCAAGAGCAGGGCAGAAATCTGAGAGCAGAAATTCCACAAGCGCACGGGTATCTGAGTGCGAGCACACAGTTTGAGCAGAAACAGAGTAGTTCCAAGCACAAGCAGAGGCTATTTGAGTGTGAGGGCAGGGTTTTTGAATGTGAAATCAATAAATAATGCTCTTAAACTGACCACTCTCTTGAATAAAGATAGGGATAAAGCTCCATAAGATCATTGTGTTTATATGAAGATTGACTAAGAGGAAGTAGTTTTGTTTTTCTGTCTGAGTTTCATGTTAAATTGTAAATAAAAAAAATAAATAAAAATTTTAAAAAAGTAACGTTTGCAAAGTAACTGTAATGGACAGACCATCCACTGTATAGTTATTTCAATGTTTATGTAAGGGGCAGGTAAAATAAGATTTTTTTTTTCTTCTTCCTGCTCCCTTTAGATCATATCTAAATGGATGTAAGTGAATTGTTTGAATCATAAATGGAATTATGCATTGCCATGATCAAAATAAATAAATAAATGAAATGAAATGAATTGTGCTGCGTGCAGCGTACTGATCCGCTCAGCCCCTTCTTGCCCCTCCTTCTTTCTCTGGTTATCATGAGACTACTGCTGTGCCTGGGACAGAGTGACTCATGCTCAATGAAAATGCATCATGTCATGATGTGCGTCCTATGTAATTGTGCATTTTTTAGAAATAAAAACAAAAAGCTACCTAAAAACATTGCAACATGCATCTAAAATATTTAGAATAGCTGCTGTGAAATCAGGCATTTCAGACTGCCACAATGCCAAAAAACAGCCTGAGTAATCCTGGAAGGGACTGTCTAATGCCATATTTATTAGAAGTGAAATGATCTGTTGATCTGAATCGATATATTGATTTAATGATCATCGATCCAATTTAAACGATGCAAAGTGAAAACATCAAATCCATATTATCATCTTTAGGTTAGGAAAGTCTGTGACACTATCAAACAGCAGCAGGCAGATGCTGTTATGAGATAAACCATTACATAACCTTCCCTTTTTTGTTTTAAGATGTTTTTTGAGGCTTTTGCGCTTTCTGCCTTTTTTAGATAGGACAGATTTAGTGTGAATCAAACCTGCGACAGCTGTGACAGGGACACAGCCTTTGCACATGGGGCACCTGCTCTGACTGTTGAGCTAGTGGACACCCCTACATTACCTGCCTGGTTGGGCACTCCGTTAACTTCAAGCACCTACTCAGTATCATTAGCTGCTCTGTTTTAACAATATCTGGCTGAAAAAACATGCAGGCAGGCCAAAATTCAATTGAGCTGTTCTGCTGGGAGATGCAGGGACTGAGTAATAAGAAGTACATGTGATACATGTAATTTGTTGAGCTTTGAGTAAAGGAAATCTCCGTTAGCTGCTAGGCTAATTTAAGCGACATAAAGGTGCTTCAGCTAATAATGATTGACTAGCAAAAAACAATAGTTTTGTCTGTGAACCTTTACAGATATTATTGAGCTGATTTTGATACTTATGTCAGAGTCTGGCACGGGTCCAATTTTGGAAACCCGCGCCCAAACTGACCCATTAGTTTTAGGTCCGCGGTCGGACCCGTTACCTGCAATTATCCAAATCCAACCCAGACCCAAACCGACCCATCAGTTTTAGACCCGTTACCTGACCTGTTATCCATGCAATATTGCCTTGTTTTTTTTTTTTTTACAACCACGTCCGGGTGGAAACCCGGTGCATCATCTCTTTATGGACAGAAGCAGCCACATACCATCAACCCAGAGTTCTAACTTCATAAGTGAACTGTAATGTTATCTATCATTAACTTGAATAATGATAGTGTTGTTGCATAACCCCATTCGTGTCAAAATGTTTGCTGCTGATGTTCATTCAAGAATACACAATATAGTCGCTGGATAGGCTATAGAGCAATGCATGGGGGCATTAGCTGCAATCAAATGAGAAATTCTGACTAAAAGAATTGAAAAGAAATCAATCATTAATATATATAAATAGCCTTGAAACAAACACAGTCAGTTACTCAAGTAAACTGCTTTATTTTTGCCTAGCCTGCTAACACATCCTGCTAAGCTACAAGGACACTTCCACTCTACTGAACAAAAAAGCAGCCACTTTGTTTACTGGAAACAAATACCCACACTGAGAATATAGCCTACACACTCTCTCTCTCATGATCACACTCACACACACACACACACACACACACACACACACACACACACACCACACACACACAGCGTAGGCCTATGTAAAACATGGCTCTCTGAAATAATTTAACAAATAAACAGCAGCCTAAATCACCAAATGAATGTAGCAGCCAACCTATGCTGCGTTCAACGGCTACAAACAAAAAAGTTAATGTGTTCTCACAGATAGGCTACAGCTTAATCCTTGACTCTCAGAGTGCCAAGAAGAAAAAGAATATCGTTGACAGTCTCTGGATTGAGCTGGGTTCCCAGCTCTTGAATCACAAATCCTGCCGTAGAAAAGTCTGTCACACTGGCTGCACTCAATGCTGGGATGGCAAACACATTCCGTGCAATCCGTGCCAGGTTAGGAAACATGGTTGTGTGCTCTTTCAACCAAGACAGAACTTCAAAAGTGCCGTCCCTGTCCTTCAATGTAGTCTGCTACTTCATCTTGAGGCTGTACATTTTCATCGCTGGAGTCTTCCACATCGGCCAAATCATCACCTGGTCAGGGTCTCTTCCTTGACGGTGGTTCAGGCCCAGCCTGTGTGCTCTGAGCACACCGGCTCGGGGGGCTTCGCTGGTTGTCCTTAAGTTCTTGAAAATAATAATAAATAAAATAAGAAAGAATAAGAAAGATAAGTTAATTGATGATCAATGTTAGGCCTATTAAGAGGCAACAGATTTAGTGGGCCAATGTTATATCACTGCAGGAAACAAATAGCCTAGCTGACAATATTCCTATTATAGGCTAATAGACTATTCTTGCCATGAACAGTCACCATGTCACCCTGGTCTGGAAGCAGATTTAGGCTCTTCAGTTTTGGATGCAAGAACGCTGCCATCTTATGCAGGAGATGTACTTTGAGCTTGTCATTCAGTATTCTGAGGCTTTTTTTCTTCAGCGAGGAGAGTATCATGCTGTCTGTGGTAGCTGGTTGCAGGTGACTCTTCAGTTGCTCCAACCACATGTCGGTCAGGTGAAGGGTAGGGGATTTGGAGGCCTCCAACGCCTTGGTGGCTTCCTTGAAAGGTAACCATGTCACCCAGACTCTCTGTGCTCAGATTAGTCAGGTGGTGCTCTTCTCCTCGCTCCTCCAGAAGCGTACGGATGTGTTCGCACTGGCTGTGGATGGACTCTAGCATCGTATGGATCCAATTCCAGCGTGTGTCTATGGATGCTTTCAGTGTTACTTTCAGACGACTCTGGAGGTTTGTCTGCTTAAAGTAAGTCACAAGAGACTTGGCAGACTCGATGAGTGCATTTCTTTTTCCGAGTGTGGTTTGCAGCACTGTGTTCAAGATGTGAGCACCGCAACTAAGCCTAGTAACAGTGCGAAGTGCTGCAACTATGTTTGAACCTCTGTCAATCATGTAGATTAGCTTGGGGAAGAACTCATCTCGGTTGTATTTTCGTAGTGCTTGCATTATTGCTGGTCTCAGGTTATCCGCTGTTTTGCGTAACGAACCATCCCATTCAGTTGTACAAAGCACACGCTCAATCAACTCCCACTTCTCGTTGATGTAATGCAAAGTGACACAAAGATAACCAACTTTTCTATCGTCATCTGTCCAAAGTAACTGCCCCGCTGCTTTCAGTCAGCTGCTTCCTGAGCTCTGGGAATGAGTTTTTCCCGAGCTTCTTCTGTACATTTCTGTAGTCTGCGTGACAACGTTCTGGGATCAGGTAGAAGTTTCATAGCATCCACCCTGCCTGCTCGAGCCCCAACATCAATCAGACATTGTGCTCGTTGGATAAATCCTTTTCCACCCACAGTTTCAAACGACCTGATGTCCCGAGACACAAACTTCACCGCCAAGTTGGTTATGGCGTCCTTGTCCTCCCGACTTGGTGGTGCGACTGCGACATCATTACGTTTGGCAAAGTACCTGTCTATCACAGCAGCACTGGGTGTGCTTCCACATGTCTCGGCATGTTTTCTTAGCAATGAAGTGCCTATCTTGCGGCTATCGAAGGCTAAAAGTCTTTTGCACTTTTTACAGGCTGCATAACCACTAACAATGATGTTTTCCTGATCTCAAAGCAAGCCAAACTTAGTCCAGACATCTGATTTTGCTCTCACTGATGTATTTTCAACGATTTCATATTCACCTCTCAACATTTTCTTTTTTATTTCGTCTATGATTGCACCTGGCATGCATCTGGATGTGATTGCGCCACGTGCCGTCGTGAATGATTTTGGCCGTAAGTTCCGGCATTACCTAGACTACAAGTAGTTCTGACCCCTCAAAGGCTATCACTCGTGAGTTTATCCCTCACGCGCATGCGCAGCTCTGAGAATTTTAAGTCTACGCCCACCTGCTGTGTGGGCCCCACCCACGGTCTCACCTTGGCTATAAATTGCCATAAGACCATACAATCAGCTCCCATTTTTCTTCAGCGAACCTGCAAGCATATGAGAATTCAGTTCTGCTACCATGACCGCCAAGAGGACATCAGACGGCGACTGGACCTGCCCGGCCTGCCTGTCCGCTATCATCAGAAACGTTGACCTACACGGCCGCTGTGAGAACTGCTCGGGACCGGAGCACGGCGGCCTGGCTCTCACTCCGCAGTAGTCATGCCCATACTGTGCTCTCCTTCCACAGGCTGAGGAGCAGTGAAGAGCAGATGCTTTCACCACTGCAGCCAGGGATGTGTGGCCAGTGTGGGAGTCATACGAGGTCGATGAAGCCCTGGAGATACTGGACCCATCTGAGGGGCCGGATTCGGACGACTCTGCTCCCTCTATCCATGGATCATGCAGCTCACCCCTTGCTTTCCGGAGCTAGGCGGTGTCTCAGCAGATGTACACTCAGGGGACCCTGGGGTCTCCTTCTACCTCCCTGCCGGCGATAAGCGGTCTCCTCCTGGAGCTCCAGGATAGGAAATTAAAAGAACAGCTGCTTACAAAGATCTCATTGTGCCGCTGGCACAGTAAACAGCTCCTCCGGACGAGATGTGCGGAGATTTTCCACTGGTCCAGACGGCCAGACGAGACCCCGTGTGGCTGTGGTTCCCAGCCATCAGGAAGTACCAGGAAGGGGCAGCGGCAAAGCCACAAAACCTGACCCCCAATTTCTGCCAGATGCGTGTTGGTTGCATCTCCGCTCCGGTACGGCAGTGGAGCCGATAGGATTCAATTCTAGTCAATGTGTGTGTTTCCACCAGCTGCAGCTGTGCTGCGTTCCGGCTTCGTCTCAGCTCTGGCACTCCGGAGCCCTCTGCAACAGAAATGCAGGACTTCTATTTTTGCCGGACGCCGGAGCACAACGCAACAATTCAGCACAGAGCAGATCATGCGGGGCAGGAAGTCGTGCACATAAACAAAAAAAACATGCGGTTATTTTTCAAAATAAAATACACAGTGTTCACGTTGGATCATATTTCCCTGCACTACACCTTGAAAACGTTATAATGGGCTGAGGCAGGCCTGAAGTCAACAGGTCAGAGGTTTACAGATGGCATTTCACCCTGATGACACCATGGATGAGGAGATGTTAATCATGGAGGTGCAAAACCATAAAATCATCTATGACCCGTCACATCCTTTTTATAAGGACAATCATAAAAAGGATTTGGCGTGGCAGTAATGGGAGTGGATGGTAAGTCACTAATTAGGTCCAGTAAATGCTGATAGAATGCAAATAGTTTGTTCATGTATGTTTAAGGAGACATTCTCTAGTTATGCATGCTGAAAACCCATGAAATAACAAGCTATTGCGGGGTTGTTTGATTTGCATGAAGAACGTTATTAACAGGTATATATATATATGTACTTTATTAAGTATATAAAATTAAAATTAAAATTAAAAAAGAAAATAATACCTGGTATTAGGTCATGTAATGCAGTAAGTTAAAGATGAGTTATGCTATGTATATATAAGTTAACCATTTATGTAAGATTGCGTTTGACATTTGTTAAAGTGGAAAAAATAGTGAAAAGTCTTTGCTGTGTTACAAAAATACTGTTTAAGATAAGTTTATTGTGGGGGGATGTGCTGTAGATCTGCTGTTGGTGTCCTGACCACATGACCATGGCCACAGTAGGTGTTACTTTCACACTTGCAAATGAGGGGGCTGACAAGAAGTGGCCGAACCAATGTTTTTTTTTTCAAAATTTTAAATCTTTTAAATTTTAATATAAATCACTCACAATTCACAGGACTTAACATTATTAAAGTACAATACAAACTACTTCACACCAGAAAAACACAATACATACACTCAATACAAATGTACACTGTTTCAGTCAAGTGTAATGACTTCAAGTGAAGTCATTTCACAACATTCTGTCCTGCCAGGACACATTGCCCTTGGGGGAGGTGAAGAAAGTGGCCAAGATCTCCCTAACTGCACAGGCTTCTCTTGATGCCCTGTTTCCCCCCATGTTTCTCACTGGCGCCATGTGTCTCCACAGTTCCTCTGCCTCTTCCAGCAGCTGCACATTTCCCTTGGGGCAAGGAGAAAATTGTGCAGGATGCATACTGCCATCACAAGTGTGTTCACATTTTTGGGGTGCAGGTTAATCCTGTGAAGGAAGATCCTCCAGCATGATGCCAAAGTGCCAAAGGCATTTTCAACTACCATCCTTGCTCTAGAGAGTCTGTAATTGAAAAGCCTTTGCTTGTGGGAGAGGTTCTGTCCTAGGTAAGGTCGCATCAGATAGGGCTTCAGAGGGAATGCTGCATCTCCCACCATGACATGTGGGACATCCCTGAGGTGGGCAGCACCAGGCAGAGAGGTTTTCGGAGGAACATGCAGAGTGTTGTTCTCATTACTCTCCCCAAATCTGAGTCTGCATAGACCCCACCATCAGATGTTCTTCCGAAGTCTCCCACCTAAATGCACCTGAACCAGTAGTCTGCATCCAAGTGCCAAAAGCACAATGGAGAAGGTCTTTTTATAGTTAAAATACTGACTACCGGACAGGGGTGGTGCTTGGATCACAACATGCTTCCTATCGAGTGCTCCCAGGCAATTTGGGAAGTTCCATTTCTCCCAGAAGCGTTTTGCTACCTCCTTCCATGTCTCTGCAGTCCACCAGGGTAAAAACTTTTCCATCATTATCTTTTCTATGGCGGCGCACACCATATGAACTGAGTTCATCACTGTTGTGTGGCCAAGGCGGGAGCTGAAAGCAAGGCTGATCAGTGAGTCCCCAGAAGCCAAGTACCTGTGAAGTGAATAAACAAAAGAAGATTAGTGAAATGTGTGATTGTTATTTTAATCTGTCTCTCTTCTTTTTTCAGTTGATCTTTGCAAGGCAAAATGGCGGTCACTGAGGGACAGCTTTGTAAAAAAAAAATGCAAAAAAGTGTCTGCCAGTGGTTCAGCAGGAGGCTTCCAAAAGGAGTGGAAATACATGGACATTATGTCCTTTCTTCTGCCCCACCTACCAAGAAGGTCTGTATGAACTTATATAGGCTAACATTATTGATGACAATATCATCTTTAAATTAAATATGCACATTTCAAATAAAGTGATAGATAATTATTAATTAATTACTAATATTTGTTTATCTCTGTGTTGTTTTGTTTGTAGCTCTAAAAGCAGCCTGAGTGCTGCTGTAGTGTATTATCATTCACTCTGAAGGTTTGGAATAGATGACCAGTAAGGGGCTCAGAGTAAAAAACATATAACAATGTGAAAGTATGATATTGTGAATTTCACATCTACTTATAAGGTGAAGTTTTGCATTTGATGTTTAATTAATTTGCATCTGCTGTTTTTCCAAAAGATACTGGTTGGTGTTTTCTTTTCTTTCCACCTAGGACGATATTGGGGGAAGACCACTGTGAGGGTGGTTGATTGCTCAGAGACCCCGATATTCTGAAGGGATTCAGACACTCAAGTATGGACAAATAACATAGACTGGAGGGCCCTGAACAAGGACATCACGATAAAAACGTCAAGATTTAAAACACCATCGACGCTACATTGAGAGTCGACACTGCTGAGGACCTGCAGTGTGATACATGTTTATGGTTTCTCTTTGTTTGTAGAATGATGATTTATGCTAAGGACAAAATACATTGGGACCTCAGATGTTTTGTTTTTTTCGTGAGTGCTTAGGGATATAGGTGATTAGGCAGGGAAAGGTCCATTGGAAGGTGCGATGGGTCGACCAGCCTGAATTTGGACATTGTTTTGATTTTATTTACTGAGGTGTCCACATGTATTTTTTCAAGTCATATCCCTACACAAAATTATTCCTTTTTAAATTGGTCTGGAGTACTATATGTGGTCGCCTAAGGCAGAGGGGCCGTGAGAGAATTTTTCCTGTCTAGATTGCTTGAAGGATATTTCAGAAAGATAGCTGCCTGACAGGTTTTCGCTCTCGCACTCCATAACGTTGCTATGTTGCTAAGTTTAATGCTGTAGAAAGCACCATTGGAGGAACTGTTATTTTTCTCACAACTGCAAAAATGTATGTATTACTCTTTTGTTTTCGAGACTCTGTGTAGTCTCGAAGGGGGGAAATATGTAGTGTATTATCATTCACTCTGAAGGTTTGGAATAGATGACCAGTAAGGGGCTCAGGGTCAAAAAAACATATATGGTTAGGGTCAAGAAAAGATATTTATAGCGTAGGTCAAGGATTGGAGAAATCCAACAAGAATGTCTCTCTGTTGTCTGTTTGACTTTGTCTCACATTTCACAAACACCACCAGGTCTATATAAGCAGGGAATTTGGGACTGTTTTCCAGAGCAGTTCATATTGGTATCGAACCCTCTCCAAGCATTCTAGATGCTTGATAGATGCTGTACTTCTTGTAATAAACCTTTTCTTATGCAAGCAAGATGGTGTCATCGGAGACTTCTTCATCACCTTCACATCATCGCTATATAATAAACAACACTGCTTTGTCAGAGGAGGACAGGTCATTGACACCACTGTCAGCATGTGGTTCTGATGAGCAGGCTCCATCAAGTGCACCAGCAGCACAGCCTCATTTCAACAAATGCCACTTCATCAAGCTTCATCACTTCCATTTGCTCTGCACTCATTCTAAAATACTGGTGATGGCATTGACTGTCCAGACACAGTTCAGCCACAAGGTGATAAAAATCTCCTTGCTGAGGCATGCGCTGGTTCAGAGGATGGACCCAGTGCCAGCTTCTTCTCCTTCTACCCCTCCTCCGCAGCCTTGCAAGCAGAAGTAAGAAAGCGATTGTCCTCCCCCTATGAACAGGCACTGAAATGCACAGAATAATTTAGTGAATTACTACATTATTACTAGGTTAAAAAAAAGAAACAGAACCAAAATATTATTGTCACTCCTAAGTAAAATGTTAACTACAGCTACTTTGTTTTATGTATTTTTTCCATTTCCAACAACAAGAACAATAGGTAACTTAATTTACACAGCCTAGTACTTTTTTTGTACTGTTTAGAAAAATAAACCCAAAATACACATTTAGTTTACTATCAGTTTGAGTATATAATTATAAAATATTGTACTTACCCATGGTTGAATCACAATCTCCAAGATGTCTTCCTACTACTCTAGGCTGACCAAACGTCCTCTTTTGCCCGGACATGTCCACTTTTCACGTCCCGTCTGGGGCGTCCAGGTTTTTTTTTTATAAACTGATGTTTATTTTCCGTGTGTTTGTGTGTGTGTGTGTGTGTGTGTGTGTGTGTGTTAGAGTGCGGCACAGGCGGCATATTTCTGTCTGAACCCAAACCGAGCCCGACATTATTTAATGACCAAAGCACTGAGTTTGTGACACACAGTTGTTACGTTACAGGCTATTGAACAGGCCGGGCGTGCTCAGCGGAGAGGGAGACCTCCGTGTTTGAGACGGGAGCGGAAGGCGGGAGGTCCGATGCTTCCAGCGAGAGGAGAGGGAGAAATATAACAAAATAAGATAAAATAGGAAAAACCTGTCTCCCTCTTTTATTTTATTTTCAGCGTTTAATCAAGGCAGAGGCAGGCGGCTGGAGGTCCGAGACTTCCAGCGAGGGGAGAGGTAGAAACAAACAGCCAGTGTGTGTCCGTGTATGTTATGTTCAGGTGTTGTCACGTAAATAACAGTGCCCAAGCAATAAACAGGACAGACAATAGGATTTTATTTATTTTTACACTACATTTTCATTGAAAGCTGATCGAATCCGACCCGAGCCCGAATACAATTTATAGCTACATTTCTGACCAAACCTGACTGACCCGTCAGGTACCATCAGGCTCAGATTGCCACACTCTAGTGTGTGTATGTGTCCCCTATAGGGGCCTATCTAAATTTCTGTCTTTGAGAGATATTATTTGGTAATATAACTGAATTTTCTATCCATACATATAAATTTTAAATACATTAAAATGATAAGGCATCTTTGAGTAAGCTGCGAGTATCATTTAAGTAGGCTATGTCGTGGCCGGCTGAATGTCCTCTTTTTTGGAAATCAAAATATGGTCATCCTATACTACTCGTCTGGATGGAAACCATTAAATGTTCTTGGTTTTTTCGCGAGATCTCATGGGTCCTCGTGACTCCCAGTGTCCTGCAGAGCTGCACCGCTCCGCACAGCAAATGCAGCCGGTGGGTACTGACGGACGGCAGAGCACGGAGCAGATAAACAGCGCTGCCGTACCGCATGGACACGCATCCAGTGGAAATCAGGCATGACAGCACCTGTCTCCACCTACATGCCCGTCACTAAGGTGGAGGGTCTTACCGACCGTGGCTTCCCTCCGGTTCCGCCTTTGGAGTCTAACCTCACGGTGTACTTCGGTGCCAGTTGAACAGCGGTAGGACGATGGCCGGTACCAGCATCCTCCAAGGACCAACTGACCACTCGTCTGGCAGACCGAGCTCATCAGTACGCCTTCCAAACGTCAGCAGCAGCCAACAACATCTCGCTGCTGGCTTTCTCCATGACGAAGCTGGATCAGACCATGGAGCTGCCCCCCACTGTGGCTTCAGAGATCAGCAACGTTGCCAGTGCCACCCTCACCTTGTGTGCCTGCATCGCTGTCTCTCAGGCTCGGATCACAGCGTGGCAGACCATGATCCACAGGAACCTGTGGCTTCAACAATCCTCCATCTCCGAAGCATCAAGGAAGGACCTCCTCAAGGCGCCCATCAGCCCGGACGGACTGTTTGTGCCGCGTTTCCACACCATGGTGGACACCATGAAGTCAGTGTTGGAGGAGACTGAAAATATCCGACGGCATGTCACATGGAACCAGCCTGCTGCACGCTCTGCACGCCTCCGGTCAATGGCAGGACCACCATGGACAGCGTATCCAGCACATGCGCCAGAAATGTCCCTCGGCAGCCGCCGGGTCTGCGTCTTGCCTCCCTGCTCTTCCTCCACCCTCGCAGCCTGCCCTCCCAGCTGCGCGACAGGCTTCCCAGAGGAACAGGAGCAGCCGTGGGCCTGGCTCCTGGTCCAATCCTGCCCGCGAGCCTCAGCGGAAGCAAAGCAGGAGACAATGACTGTTTGGAGGGGTTGTGTGTCCTGGAAATGTTTGTAGTGTTGACGCTGCTCACTGTTTTGAAATAAAACACAAACATTGTCCCTTAAAGAGCACAGATCCTAAGAACAAACAGTCTAACCCTGAGTCCTCTGACTCAGCTGTTACTGTGAAACACACATCCCCCACACTGTGTGAGCCGACTGCCTTTAATCTCTCGCTTAACAGACAGCACGGACTCACGTCATCAAACCAGCACACATACTCTGTCACACATTCAGAGTGTTTCCCCTCACACAAATTGTCTGACAGTATGTGTAATAATGAGCCCACGGGCACCTCCTCTACGCCTCGTGTGGACAGCATACAGACACCACTGTGTGCTCAATGTCTCCCCTCATCCCTCGGTGAGTGAGAGCGCAAACAAATCTGTATGTCATGTTTACAGACCCTCTCCCCCTAAACATGCTGCTGCCTGCGCACATTACACACCTTCTCCCCGGCAGCAGGCTGCGGGTCCGTGCATAATCCAGCCTCCCAGAGCTTCCACTCAGCCCTTTCAAAGTGAGCCCCCCATGGGTTTCTCCGAAGAACACTCCGAACCACGCAAGGGTGGAGAGGCTCTGACCTGGCTTGTTTCCATGGCAACCGCAGCACAACAGATGCAGGTACGCCCGCTCTCAGAGCATTACTCAGAGTGGTAGCGTGTATGTTCAATGGACAGCTGGATGAGCAGACTGCAAAACAGTGGTTACTCACTGCAGTTTGCCTCCCCACCCCAGCAGTTCAACGGGATACTGGAACCCAACCTGTCATCCCGTACAGACTGCCTCACTCTCCAGTCAGAGCTGCAGGAGTGCCTGACGAAAGCTGCTATTTCCAGGGTTCCCGGAGGAGAGGTAAATCAGGGTTTTTACTCCTGTTATTTTCTGGTTCCGAAAAAGACGAGGGGGGGATGAGACCCATTCTCGATTTATCTCTGTTCAACAAATCGATAATGGACAGACCATTTCACACGCTGATGATCAAGAGAGTGCTGGAATGTGTTCACCAGGGCGACTGGTTCACTTCCATAGATCTGAAGGACACGTATTTCCACGGCTCCATCATCCCAAAACACAGGAAATTCCTGCGCTTCTCATTCCAGGTAATACAATACCAGTACAACCAACTGCCGTTCGGTTACTCCTTGGCCCCACGTACTTTCTCCAGATGTGTGGAGACGGCCCTAGAGCCGTTACGCAGGATGGGGATGCGAGTTCTATTCTACCTGGACTACCTGCTTTTGCTGGCTCACTCCAGGGAAGAAGCCACTCTACAGACAGTGAGACTGGTATCCGATCTGGCAAGTTTGGGCTTCACAATAAACTGGAAAAAGAGCTCCCCTCTCCCCTCTCCCCTCCCAGCTTGTCATATATCTGGGAGTGGAATTAAACTTGGTCAACATGAGAGCTCGGCCCTCACAGCAGAGAGTGGAGGCGCTGCATCTACGCCGCGTCACGCCTCACGCCTCACACCTCACAATGACTAAAAATTTTCAGTGCTGCACGTGCGCGCAAGGGATAAACCCACTAGTGATAGCCTTAGAGGGATGCGCCTATACTCATAGAATCTGGAGTTACATTACGTACCTATCTTTTTCGTTCTTACCCATAACCCACCCGCATTCAGTTCATTCTGCCCGTACCTGTACCCGTGAATTTAAACAAGTTAAAAATTCACCCGTTAAACACAGTTTCAGGTACCTGACCCATTGCCGGACTCTGACTTATGTTAAATGATCCTTTGATTAATCCATATTATATGGCTGTTTGCCTTCAGGATTTTAAGTCAGATAACCCTGAAGTTTTATGGAAAAGATGATGGTTTGGGTTAGAATGAAAAAATTTCTTCTTGGTTTTTTGATAAAGGTTACACTTGGTAGATTTACCACAGAGGTGTATAGATTTTACTGAGTCAGAGTAAATAAAGAGAAAAGAATAAAAAGAAAGATTTGACCTACACTTTTAATCCTTTCGAATTATGCAATGGCAGCCCAAATCCTCTAGCAAACCATAATGCTATTTCTCTCTCAACCCCCCTATGGATTTTTTTTATTCATTTATTTATTTTTGATTGCTGTTGTTGCTCTTTGTAAAGTGTCTTTAAGTATCCTGAAAAGCGCTATATAAATCCAATGTAATATTATTATAATTTTTTTTACCATTTAATTTCACTTGTGTGTCACTGTGGGCATTAATTCCATCTTAAAACAACTGTTTTTGGTTTTATTCTGAAAAATCAATCAATCAGACCTCTATATTTTTTTCTCTTCATGGAAAATCATAATAAATGGATGATAAAAAAAACCTTTCATAGCAACAATGGCACTTTTTTGTGGAATGTAATACCAATGATTCAGCCAGTAAACAGTAAAGGGTTACCAACAGTATTTTGGGTAATATTATTAAATATACAATGTCGTTACCACCCAAAATAAACTGTTTATTGCTTCCATTTTTATTAATTCTCCCACACTGATCCACACTGCTCCACTTGCGCCTGTGTGCCACCAGAAAAAATGTCATCCAAAGGTTGTCTTGTCATGTCATTACAGACTACATTTTAAACTAAACACAAAAAGTTAGGACATTTGTGTTTGGTAGATTACTTCTTTGTTGTAACAGTGCTTCGTGGCAATAAATCTTATACCACTGGAAAGCCTGTTTATTTCCCTTTTTTAATGGTGCCCATTTGTAAGGAACATGCATTTGTGGGATGAGCAGCAGAGCTGAGTGTATGGGTTGTGCGCATGAAAAACTTGCCAAATCTTCTCTGCCAATGCCAAACAGCTTATTTTTTTTGCTCTTGCTACTGTTTTGGGCCTCTGGTACCCCCAGGTGCTGACAATGTAGGAGGAACAGCCTACTGAACTCCACCAGAACATAGATTGTAAGTAAATGGACAGAGGTGAGATGGGCCACTCTGAGAGTCAAATTTTTATGGCTTTGCCCCCATCTCACCTCGAAGTTGATGAACTCTTTCAGCATCAGGCTGACGCCAAGGGTGGTAAAGGTGTCAATTGTAAACCATCCAGTTCTCAGTTTGCTGATTACCATCCTGGGAAAATCTAGTGTTTTGAGAACTCAGCCAGATTAATTGCCAAAGCAGGGTCATTAACTATGCTTTTAAGTTCACTGATCTGCTGAGATCCAAGCAGCAAGGAGATACTCAACCACTCAACCACCACTAAAAAAATCATATCTTTCATAAAACAAATTGTTTTCTTAAGGACTGAATACTCTACCTCCAATAAAACCACATCCTCTCTTCCTTTTTGTCTCTTCACACTTCTGTCCCTCTATCTGTTATACAACACATCTACGGAGCCCCCCCCCCCCGGCTCTATCTTACTCTCACCCTGATGAAAATAAGATAAGAAATCCAGATGGGAGCCATAAATTCAGGACGCATTCCTGTGTAAAAAGTTTCTTGTTAACCAACTTGAAATGTCTCTTGAAAGTGAATTATATATTTTATCCATGTTCTAACATTGTAACTTTGCACAATCCTTGTTTCATAGTTGAATGATGTTATTTACACTTCTGTAGGTCATAGTATGAGTTAGTTATAATTTCATGTTTTTAATCCCTCATTTAGCATAGAGTCATACTGTCTTACTGTGGCAATAGTTAAGAAAGATTCCTGTAGGAATCCCATATAATAATTCAAGTTAAGAGATAGTTAGATTGATTAATCAACTTGTCTTTATTAATATGTGCTTTCTCATTTAGTATGTAGATATAACTGCAGACTAGTTTGTAGTGTTTGTGCACAATACATTTTATACTTGTGTTCCACTGATATATGCAATATAATAATGGTATTAAATCTAATTTGATGTTAAGGGCCGATTTTGACTATAATGGGAAGAGCATGTGGCTATCTCGCATAACATGTTGAAGTATACAATTCGCAAAATAAAGTAAATAAATAAATAAATAAGTTTCCTCCGAAATAAAGTAATGTCTGAACTAAGAGACCCGCACACTGAATCAGAGCTCCCAGTAAGTTTTTTTAGAAACGTTTCGACCCAAATGGTCTTCCTCAGGCAACTTCAAAAGAAACTTCCCTCACCTGATGCAGCCACTGTGTTGTGATAAGAGTTGATGTTTAGACAGGAATTGTGCAAATTTGCAAGAAAGCCCAATCAGTCTTTTTTTCAGCATTGGCAGTATAAAAACAAAATCGGGGAGTGTGGTAAAATGCCGCCTACCTAATTTTGTTTACAGAATGCGCCATGGGAGGGTGTGAGTAAGTAACAAAACGTGTAGCTCAGCGTGTGACGTGAACAGTGACGTGGAGATTTTCTCATAAGTCGGCCCGTTCTTCACCGTCCCCGTCATTTGACGGTTAATGGCCTCTTTGTTTGCGAGGACAAGAAGGGCGCGCAATGCTTTGTCTCCCCAGTTGCTCATCTTTACAGTGTCTGTCAGGATTGCGTTTCCCTTTTGCTACTAGCTGCTCGCTAACTCCTGCTATCAGCTGTTTCCTGTTTATCCACAGCCAGTGGGTCACACGTGCAGCGTCATCAACAGCTCCTCCCACAAGTCTTCAACAGCCCCTCCCATTGCGGAAGGCCGCCTCAGTCTGTTTAAACTAAAAGCATTCCGCCAATATGACTACCCTATGAGGCTGAAAATTGGGAACCTCGGATCAACTCGCCAGTTCGGCTCTATGTGTCTATACGCTCGCAGCTTGCATTGCAGAAAATCTGGCAGTGTAAGAGGGGCTTTAGTTATGTTGATCTTAATGTAGGTTTCGTTAGGTAAATGGTTTTGTGCATCCCTGCGGGAACTGCCCATTGGTTCGACATCCCATTGTTCCGACCATATTAAACTCATTGTTCCGAAGTCCGTTCCGAAATCATCATGATGTCCTGTGGTTAAGGTCTGGTTAGGTTTAGGCACAAAAACCACTTGGTTAGGGTCAGGAAAAGATCATGGTATGGGTTAAAATGAAAAAGAAAGTGACAAACAAAAAGCCGTGAGCCTGCTCCGCCTCAAGCCGGTCACAGCGCACCATACGCCCGCTGCGAGCCATTCAGCACTGCGGACAGTTGGACTAATGGGATGTCGAACCAATGGGCTGTCAAACCAATGACATGGACCCCATCCCTGCATCCCCAATTTATCTACAGTCACATACTCTCTCACTATTGCCAAACTAAATAACTGCCAAAAGTGTTACCTCTAGCCCTAATCCATTTATATATACTGTTGATTTTGTGTCATTTCATATCATCCTCATTTACTATTCATTTACTCAATTGTTGAACATTTAGCCCTCAATAAATCTTCATTTATTGCATAGGCGTTTCTAGCCCCTAGAGAGGAGCAGAGAGAGGACTTTATTTGTTAGTATTCTTATTAGTATTTTTGGTACTCACTATAGGGGGCTGGTTTACTCCAGAAACATACATACTGTTTATGTGTATATTGAGGAGCTACTGTATCAAAATGAGTTGTCTTCCCCCTTTTGTGATACCAATCCATTCCTCTTTTGCTGTGGCTCAGCATTTAAATAACCTTTATCAGATTTGATAGTTTAGTCACAGACTTTCTCAAAAAGTGTTGTGCTTTTCTTTCACAAATGTGGGAATGAAATTGCGTTAAAATGTACAAAACAGTGAAATTTATCTTGCTTGGCAGGGCAGCTCTCTGGGTGCTCAGCACCCCTAAACCTCTGATCCTAGAATCGCCCCTGTTTATTGCCAAGTCGTTGTCTGTGGATATTTCTTTTGAGCATTAACTAAGATCAGTGTATAGAGATTTCATAACCCAGGTAATGAGATTGAATCATGATTGATATGTGTACTGGGGGCCCTGCTACAGAGGTCAGTTGGTGTCTGCTCCAAGAATCGGCATGTGATGTTTGACTGATCTGGATAGGGCCCATTCGATAGGGCAACTTCAAGCTGGTGTTCCGCAAAACCAAGTTATTTGAAGTGAGCCCTAGTACCATCTGCAAACTGAGGGCCAAGTTCAACATAACGGGTGACAATACCAAGCTGAATAGAGCTTGAACGCTTCACAAAATAAATCAGTGCAACCTCCGTGAGCTGTTTCTTTCGGTCACCAGCTGCTGCCAGGTAATGATAACTAGCTCTCCTCTCATCTATTCCACTCAGTAGTGTAGTGGTAGTTGAGTGGGCACCAGAGAGCTTTTGTTGTTTAGACATGATAACAATACAGCGTGTTACAGTGATGTCAGATAACTCGCCCATCTCCCCAGAGAGCAGGCAGGGGAAGGGTGGGGGTGGGGAGGCAACAGGAATCCCCCTCTCTATTCCCCCTCTCTACAAATGAGACAGATATATACACTAGATCATGTAATACAATGAAATCGTCTCATATACCATACTGAAATATTTTAAGACAAATATATATTTTTCAATATTAACTGTTAACACTTTAAACAGTTTGTTTAAAATGTTTTCACAATACTGTATGAGAACATTTTTACTGTGTATGAGTACACTTTACAAGTATGTGTGAAAGCCTTTCAACAGTTTATGCAAGAGGTTTTCATATATGATATATTTTTTAAACTGTATGAATACTTTTTACAAGTATATCTGAAAGTGTTTTAGTTTTGTGTGTAAAAGCATATCACTTGTTTGTATGTGTGTGCGTGCGTGTGTGCGTGCGTGCGTGAGCATGTGTGTCTGTGTGTGTTTTAAGTATAGTATGTGACTGAGTTTGGTGTAATGTGTGCAGTTGAGAGGAAGATAACACCTATATGCATGATAATTCTGAATAGTGTCCCCAACTGCCCCTCACACAGAGGTGTGGATCTGTGTGTGTGCATGCACCGAAATGAACCATAATTCTCGAGCCTCAAACAGGCTAGACAGCCAGTTTCCCAGTTATTCTCTCTCTCTCTCTCTCTCTCTCTCACACACACACACACACACACACAAACAAACAAACAAACAAACAAACAAACACACACACACACACACACACACACACACACACACATACATGCACCAGCAGACTATAGGACATCTACTATATTACAGCAGTAATATAGTAGATGGTCGTAGCTGTCTGCTGGCTGTAGATCTCTTTAGCTGTCAGGGTCACAATCAAGGGCAAGCATGAGGGGAACACACACACATACACAGAGATACTTACTCCCCAGAACAGTACTTGTAGACCAAGTTCTGCTTTTCTTGTTAGCTTTTTTTTTTCAAATGGTAATAGGATTTGCTGAAATTTATATCCTCTTCACACATCTTCCCCCCCCCCCCCCACCCTCTCTCTCTCTCTCTCTCTCTCTCTCTCTCCCTGTCCTCCCTCTTTTGGTCTCTTCCTCTCAGTAATGAGTTTAGCCTCAGTCTTGGGGTTAACACTTGTAGTAAGTACAGAATGGAAAATGTAATTATTCTAATTGTTTATTCTCCCATTCTCCAACTCTTTAAGCTAATGGGTTGGTACTATCAGCATTTGCCTGAATAACCTCTTCTTCTTGGCAAACAACCAGAACTATTATTCCTCTACTACCATGTAACTGCAGCCTATTATACACAGTGAACACAATAGAATGATATGTTCCCTGTACTGGATCCTGTAACCTCCTTTAACCCCCCTGCACCTTTGGCTCTAGGAATTCAAGTGATACCAGAGATTTATAGAGATTTTGTAATGTATGAGCCTTGGTTTATTTTTTCATTTTTTTTTTTTTTCTATTTGTATCCATCTTTCTTTGCTGAGTGTCTATTAGTGAGGTATAACCACTGCGCTTCACAGGGTTTACTTGTCAGTCCATCACTGTTAGGGCTGAATACTGGGAATTGATATGCCAATATTTAAGTGGAATTTCTTCTAAGTCAACTTCCGTACTATTTTGTAAGATATTTTGCTTTGATTTTTCCATTTTAATTTATTGCTAGATTTACATCCTGTGGCATAGATAAGATGGAACAAGTGTCAATGTGTGTTATGTTATTACCACTCAATAGTATGAGTAATAGTATTACATTTATAATGCAATGTAATAAGTTTTTTTGTGTCTCGTCATGTGTATAGGAGGGTGTCAATGATCAGCACATCTGGGTGATGCCTTGCAGTGCGTTAGCATATTTAGTGTGTTTAAAGTGCTTTTGTGTCTTAAGGCTGCTTGAGAGCAGTAAGAATAAGGAGACAGGCTCTGATTTGTTTTGTGTTCGTCCCAGTGATGGAGACATCTGGGTAATGCTGTTAAATGTCTGTTAACATGTTGGATGTTCTTTTATTTACATCCCCTACACAGGTAAGCAACAGGTAAGTCAGAGCAACACCTACCACCCCCATTTTATAAACAACTCTCTCTGGTGCTGCTGAAGCTGATCAACACATCAGGAACTCTCAGGTGGGTCATTCAGCTCCAGTCATTAATTTGTGCCTGACTGACTTACTTCTATGTCATTCCATTTGTTGTGCTAATCTCAGCATTTGCCTATGGTGTTTCATATGATGGGCCTGAAAATATTTCTACGTATCTCGCGATTTATCAGACCTTGATCCTTTGTCTGCCTGTCCCTGTGTTCAAGGCTTTTCATTTATTTAAATAGATTTAGGCCATTTCATTGTTCTATATAATCACACTACTGTTAGTATAAGCAAGAGGGTTGACTCCAAAGTGGTAACCACTGTATGTGAATGCATAAATGGGCTAGATCAGCACTCTGGAGGAGAACCTACATTAGGATATACAATATCGTCCACCACTGGATTTGAAAGGAATGAGCTGGAGCTTCTGTGCTTTGATTACCCACAATGAAACATGACCCTTCTCCATTTTGTCACACCTAGTCATACTTCTGAGGTCATTTTGGTAAAAGTAATGCAAATGTAATGCAATAAGTAATGACTTACTCTACACTGAGGGCCAGATCTACTAAGATCCCAAATTGCTTGTACTAATTTGCGTGTGCAATCTAGAATTTTGCGTGAGGGGCTGAACCGCAGTTTGTGGGTGATTTACTAAGGGGGTTTTGCGTGTTTCATGGTTTGCAGCATGGTGAGTTTGGAGAGACGAAAGCGCAAAGTGAAATTCAACCCTATGGAATTAGAGGTGTTGGTAGATGAAGCCAATAAACACTTAAATGAGCAACAGCAAAGAAATCTGACTGTCTCACAAAGGAACGCTATATGGGAAGAAATCTGTGAAAAAGTAAATGCTGTTGGTAAAACGATGTGAACAGTGAATGAAGTGAAAAGAAGATATCAAGATATCAGATGAAGAACAAAAGAAAAATTGGCGTATAATAAAATGTCTGCAAATAAAACAGGTGGGGACACAGTGGATGAGATGCTTCTGACGAGCATTGGGGAACAGGTGCAGTTGACGTTCTGCGAAGAGCAAGTCACTGGAATCTCCGGGTATGACACACTGGACCTGATAGCAGAACAAGGTAGGCGCGCAGTAACTTTACTAAGTGAAAAATGAATGTACCTCCTGTGGTAACATTTTGCTGTCTTTCAAGTCAAATCCCCAACAAAAAACATTTCTTTTTTATATGTAGAATCTTCCTCAAATCCCCTCAAAGCAGCCGCCACCCCTGCAGAGCCTCGAAAGGGCCCAGAGGACACTGATCTGGAGTGGCTGCAGGAACAAAAGAAACAGTCAGCAGCCCTTCAGACAATTGCACGGGAGATGCGAGCGGCGTCATCGTTGGCACGGGCGGTCAGGTGCGACACTCAGGCCATTGCCACGCACTGCAGACAGATGGTCAGCGCAGTATCTGCCCTGACGATGGCCGTCAATTCTCTGGCAAGAGGACTACAGGAAGGGGTACAGGCAATGACTGCCCTCAATCCAGGTGGAGAAGTGGGCCGACCAAGTCCCACAGCAACAGCTAGGCAGCCAGGGACCGGAGAGGGAGGAGAGGTGCACGCAGTGGGCAAGTTCCACCTGCGTAAAAGGAAACACAAATAAAACACTCAACTGACACGTTATTGGCTATGAATATTTATTTTGTGTAAAATAGGCTATACAATAAAGAGCTGTTTTGTCTTGTTTTTTGCCATGATAAATGTTATAACTATAGCCTAATATATTTTAAGACTGAAACAATGTGTCTTTGATATGATTTTGCGAGCCTCACAAAAACACTTCACTTCTGTTTACATTCAACAATGTAATCAAACACAACGGAGCTAGCTCGCCTTTTAGCCTCACTGTAGCCTGTAGCTCTAGCTGCCTCTCTGGGCACCGCTTTGCTTTCACTGGTCTTGCATTGGCTGGTTGGTGCAGCCTGGACCAAAATGTTTTTGTTGCCATTTGCAGAGCCTGGGCTGCCTACAGAGACCAGACTTTTTCACAGCATATTCAGAGGACATGTAGCTAGCGGATCGGGAGGAGATGTTTGCTGTATGTGACAAAAACTTTTCAAGCTTAGGAAGACTTAGAGAGCCTTTAATCCTGGTTAATGTTTCCAGAACTTTTAGATCTTATAGGTTGGCTTTTCTGTTGAGCAACTTGTGTGTGGTACTCCCAGCATGCTAACTATTATTGGTCATACCAAATCAATCATATATTTATAAAATATTTTACGTCAAACAGATCTACTGGACCAATGTATCCTCATAGAACGATTTGTATGATATCCTTCAAAAATGCACACACAACAGTTTGTATTATGTCCTATGAATTAGCACCCCATAAATGATGTTACGACCTTAACGTATGCAGGTCTACTCAAGTAACATTACTGTAGTTAGGTATAGGAAAAGATCAAAAAACACACACATCCGACAGTGAAAAATTCAGGGTGCTGGATCAAAAAAGTAGGTATCGGAAAAGAAACATGGTGAGGACATTTCTTAAAATTACTCAAAAGGTCACTTGGTTCCAAACGTGCATCTCCAGGGTAAAGTCCCTGTGAAAAGTCTGCATTTTTGTGACCCATCCACCACCCCAACCCGCTTTTTTTACAAGACTGCATAGGACTGCTTCTTTGTTTACTGCTGTCAGCTCATTGGTTACATGACTGCAGCCTTTCAAAATACATATCAACAAATTTGGGTGAATAGCTTTTTGTAAGAAAACTTACAGTTTGTGATAACACCCTGACTAGACACAGTTTTCAGAGAAGAAAATATAAAATATTAAACTGCCTATAGCTCAAATCAAGTGGTAATCTAGAGTAATGTTATGGATTATTAACTTAAGTAAAGGCGGGAATGATCAAGCTTTCCATCACTGTAAGAAGCTTTCACCACAGCAGTACAATCACACACTGAACTCTCAATTCTGTCTTGGAGATAAAACATTCTGCACCTCCACAAGTCTGTCCTCTCACCACATCCCTCTCATCTCTCTCGTCCTTTTCTTCTTTTTCTACTTTTGGGCCAGCGAGACAAGGTTTGCAACATTAATGGAAGCTTGAAAACATCGACCATAGGCTTTTGAAGCGGCAGAGAGCCTCTTCTCCCTCCCTCCATCTTCTTTCTCCTCTCTGCTGCTGCTGGTGAGCTGATAAATGTTGCATGGAGCTTGCTGGACAGATCCTTCTCCTAATCCTCTGGTCAATACAACAACTGGTATGAAAGTGTTCCATCCCTGTCACCGCTCTCTTTTTCCACCCTGAAAAATACAGCAGAGCTAAGCAGTGTTGGCCCACAACCCCCTGACATGACTCACCCCCAATCAGATGAGAGGGATTTCCAGTGTTTTGTAAGAAGTACTTCTCATTTTTCATTTTGCCTCTCAGTAATATTTAGATATCCTCATTAATGTTCTGTGGGTGGAGATGGTGGAGAGTTCATGTCACTGCTGAAGTTAAATATATTGGCCCTTATTTATGAAACAAACCTACAGAAAACCGTCATTTCCACACAAAGCTCAGTATTTATCAATGTGGACGTGAGCTAAGGATAAGATTAAATTTCACATCAAGGTCTCAGCTCATGTATGCAAGTTTGAGTCAGTGTGGACTTGCAGTGCAGCATTAATTCTGGCTGAGCTGGAGAATTGTTAGTAGACCATATTATGACTGCCATCTAAGTATTTCAAGGAACTAGGGATGGGCATCAATTTTCAATTATCGATAATTGATTGTTAAGGATTTTGATCAATCACAAATAAGTTTGCTCGATAGTCGATGTGTTTCCCCAACAATGCTACAGGCCTGGCAAGGCCTTGCCTACGAGACCCCCCCCCCCCGGACCTATGCCAGGCAAAAATTCATAAACAGACAGAGGCTCTCATCGCTCTCCAAAGCCTCTGCGGCTTCCCTTGATGCCTCTGAAAACACTACGCCATTGAAAGACGGAAGTTTCGCTGAAAACTGAAGCCTGTAACTCTGGCTGGCAACGGTTGTAAACACCCAGAGGTGAACTACGCGTGTGCGCCATTCTTCCTCTTTGGCCTGGGGGGTTGAGGCTCAAAACTGGGGCAGCTGCGCTCTCTTGTGGCGACAGTCTGCACTGCACTCTTTTGTTTTCTCTCTCTTTTGAAATACTCGCTTATCAATTAATCGATAATTGATCATTAATTTTTTTGATGATTGAATAATGAATTTTGATCGTTTGCCCACCCCTAGAAGGAACATCACTTAAAAATATATATTGTACATATGGATGCAAACTCACAGCTTGCAACTGCCTGGCTCTGTAGGACTGACTTCAGCCTGATGAAAGGATGAATACCACTTGTGTCTGGCTCTGATTCATCTGAATCAACAATGACAAACCAAGGCATATTTAGATCAGTTATCATTAAAACATCATTGAAAACAAATAAATGAACTCCTCTTCTTCTAAATTATAAGCCTTTATAGGAATATGCTATAATAACAAAATCATTAGTATAAAGGCTAAAACTATTAATATAAATGTGCTTGAGATCTGTACATATCATAGATAATATATAATATTCCAACCTCAATGGGAGTTCAGTTGTCCACTATAACACTGTTGACCTCAGCTGACCTCCGTTGGCCTCAGTTAATTTCTTTCCACATTGCGTTTTCCACACAGCGATCGCCAGCACAGAGGCATATATATCCACCTTATTTTCAAACATGGAAGTAAATAGTGATCAACTTCCATTTTTTTGTGCGTGACTTCCGGTCAGCCGCTTTCCCTTACCGGGGCTAACGGTGCAAGCTATTTTTTTTTTTTTCAATTTTCAGTTGTTTATGTTAGTCAATCAGTTAGTTATTAGTCCGTGTATTTTGTATAGATAACTGTGCCCACGTTTCCGTTATAACGGAAATTTATTCGCACGTCAATCATAAACTATGAACCAAAAAAGCACAATCTATCTATCTCAGGCTTGTCCTGTACCAGCCCTTAGTTAGGCTGACTTAGGCCTAGTCTGCCGGAGGACCCCTCTATAATACACCGGGCCCCTTCTCTCCTTCTCTCTCTCTCTCTCTCTCGTATCCTATTACTGCATCTAGCTAACCCGGCCATTCTGGATGTCACTAACTCGGCTTCTTCTCCGGAGCCTTTGTGCTCCACTGTCTCTCAGATTAACTCATATCACAGCGGTGCCTGGACAGCGTGACGTGTGTGGTTGTGCTGCTGCCGTGGTCCCGCCAGATGCCTCCTGCTGCTGCTGCCATCATTAGTCATTAGTCATACTTCTTCTGTTATTATACACATATGATTATTGTCACACATGTATACTGCCAGGTATTAATACATACTTTCAACATATTGTACCGCAGTAACCAGAACTATAACTATAATATTATTACTTTCATTAATGTTGTTGTAAGATACTGTCATTACCTGCATATCTCTCTCTCGCTCTCTCTCTCTCTCTCTCTCCCTCTCTCTCTCTCTCTCTCTCTCTCTCTCTCTCTCCCTGTGTCATATGGATTACTGTTAATTTATCATGTTGATCTGTTCTGTACGACATCTATTGCACGTCTGTCCGTCCTGGAAGAGGGATCCCTCCTCAGTTGCTCTTCCTGAGGTTTCTACCGTTTTTTTTTTCCCCCGTTAAAGGGGGTTTTTTGGGGAGTTTTTCCTTATCCGCTGTGAGGGTCTTAAGGACAGAGGGATGTCGTATGCTGTAAAGCCCTGTGAGGCAAATTGTGATTTGTGATATTGGGCTTTATAAATAAAATTGATTGATTGAAATTGATTGATTGATCCCGAGTGAGACAAACTGCTTGATCCCCGTCTCCAGTGTACCAGCAGAGAACCTGCAGAACCGAATCAGCGAAAAAACTCACCAGGCTAAGCCTCTCTACCTGAGCAGCTGAAGCTGCGGCTCACACCCTCGACACACAGACACACAGACGGTGCTTCTGCATGCCAGCCAAACGTGGGCGCAACTGTGAGAAATAAATATGTGAGGTGTACGCTGCTTTTCTATCTTTTTTTCCCTTTTCTTTCTTTATTTCTGTCAGCGACATACACTCCTAACACAGGAGTTGATTATTAAGCCATAGTGATGCGGGATCGGCTCTGATAGCACCTGAATCAGCATGTACGCATCAACCATCCTGCCGTTACAACATGATTGAGCTAGCAAAGCAGTTTTGTGTTGCTATGTGTGGTATTTATTCAGTTTTGGGAAATCACGATGTCTAGAAAGCATCAGTGGCTGCAGCTGACAGGGACAGCTAACGTTAACACTAGCAGCAAAGCTAACATCAGGATCGTCATCCGTTAAAAGCCTCCCGTTGTCGGATACGACATGAAACTACTCCAATTAGCTCAGTCATGTTGTAACTAAGACATCCGCTGGAGAAAATATTTTTTTCACGGGCCACTTTGTGAGTTTAGTGAGTTATTACAGACACGGCTAACGGCTAACGGCTAACAGCTAACGCTTAGCCCAGCTAATCTACGATAGCTGCACACAGAGAAAATACTAATGTTTGTTCAGTCATTGTGTTTATAGACTTTACAAACATCAGATTAGTCTAAACGGTGATATAGTGACGTGAAAAATGTGATATATACATATATATAGCTAAACTCTGCAAGGTAAACAACAAGGCGATTCCCATCTACACAGTGGTACGAGTCCTGGACCGGAAGTGTCGCACAAAAAACCGGAAGCTGGCTGCGTTCTGTTTTGCCTCCTTGTTTCCGTGAAAAATAAGGTGGATTCGGGTTGTCCATCCATCCATATGTATATCCTGATGAACACAATATCCCAAGAACACCTCAAGGGAATTTCTTCAAATTTGGCACAAATGTCCACTTAGACTAAACAATGATCTGATAGGTGGTCAGAGGTCAAGGTCAGTGTGACCTTGCATCTATCTCATTCTTGTGAACATGATATCTCAAGAACACTAAAAAAACGTCATTTTTTTAGTCCTCTTGGACTGAGGAATGAACTGATTAGCATTTAATGGTCAAAGGTCAAAGGTCCATGTCCATGTGACCTCACAAAATGTGTTTTCTTGTGTCCTATTACTGCATCTTGCTAAATCGGCCATACTGCATGTCACTAACTCGGCTTCTTCTCGGGAGCCTTTGTGCTTCACTGTCTCTCAGGTTAACTTGTATCGCAGCGGTGCCTGGATAGTGTGACGTGTGTGGTTGTGCTGCTGCCGTGGTCCCGCCAGATGCCTCCTGCTGCTGCTGCCATCATTAGTCATTAGTCATACTTCTACTGTTATTATACACATATGATTATTGTCACTCATGTATACTGCCAGCTATTAATATATACTTTCAACATATTGTACCACAATAGCCAGAACTATAACTATAATATTATTACTTTCATTAATGTTGTTATAAGCTACTGTCATTACCATCTCTCCTGCATCTCTCTCTGTCTCTCTCTCTCTCTCTTTCTGTCTCATTGTGTCATACGGATTACTGTTAATTTATTATGTTGATCTGTTCTGTACGACATCTATTGCACGTCTGTCCGTCCTGGAAGAAGGATCCCTCCTCAGTTGCTCTTCCTGAGGTTTCTACCGTTTTTTCCCCGTTAAAGGGAGTTTTTCCTTATCCACTGTGAGGGTCCTAAGGACAGAGGGATGTCGTATGCTGTAAAGCCCTGTGAGGCAAATTGTGATTTGTGATATAGGGCTGTATAAATAAAATTGATTGAATTGATTGATTGATTTTTGGCCATAGCTCAATAATTCATATGCTAATCATAACAAAACTTCACAAAAATGTCTAATAGGATGAAACAAGTGAAGTGTCAGCTTATATCCAAAAGGTCATAGGTCAACTTGTGACATCATTATGTTCTGCATAAAGCACTTTTCTGGCCATT